>NW_011918899.1:0-1546 GCF_000151845.1 Pteropus vampyrus | reverse complement strand
TAGGGGAAGGGAAGACGCGGTGGGCTGTGGGGTGGTCACTTCTCAGCCTGAGGCCTGAGCACGACAAAGTGCTTTTGTGCCCATGATCCTGTCTGGACCTCGCACCGCCTGTGACGAAGCAGGGGTTATTCCGCCGTGGGGGCCAGGAAATCACGGCTCAGAGGGGTCACCGGCTCTAGCCAGAGCCACAGTTGGTGGCAGAACCGAGCCCAGAGCCCGGGGGCCCCGGCTGCGGTGCCTCACGCTCCATATTTCCCGGCCTGGCCCGGGGCCTCTCTCGTGACGTTCCCTGTCACTGCCAGCCAGGCCGGTGTCTTTCCTAGTACTGACCTCTTTCCACCCCCGTCTCCTGCGCAGGCTCCCTTGGGAGGTCTCCTCCTGCATCTGTCCGTTCCCCGTTGTCCTTTGCCCGAGCACCAGAATGTCCTGCCTGGATCGCCAGAGCCCGCGGCTCGGCAGGACTCCCGGTCACCGTGCCGATGGGGTCTCTGCAGGAGCTTTGCCGGGTCCGGCCGCCCTCGTCTCCATGCTCAGGGCTGGTTGCTGACCTCTCTCCCCCTCTGTGGCTGGGACCGCAGACCAGCGGCCGTTTCTTCTGAGCTGGGCGCTGCGAACAGGCCTGATGGGGCCAGAGCCAGAGGCCAGCCTCTCCAGGTGGCACCTGGTCTTAGGCTGAGGTCCCTAACCTGCCTTCAGCCAGGAAAGGGAATTAAACGCCACCCTCTGGTTTCTATGGGGCCTTTCACATCCCAGGTGCCTCTCGGAGATGGTTCAGATCTCCGAAGGGCTTTGAGTGACCTTTAAGGTGTCACCGGGGTGTATAGCACAGTGGCGGAACGTTGGCTCTGAAGTCAGAGCTGAGAGTGAGTTGTGGCTGTCACACTCTAGTGTCACGTGACCAAGATATTTAACCTCTGGTCCTCAGATTGCTCTTCAGTCACGGGAATAAACGCTTCCTGCTGGGGCGTTGCAGGAAGTCAGAGAGGTGTGTCAGGCACTTAGCACGGGGGCCAGCGGAGGGGAGTGCTAACTCAGTAAGAGGTAGGTGCTGTTATTTAATCCCAGGAGGTGACAGGATGAATGTCTCTGGCCGTCGGTTTATCTAAAAATCCTTTAGTACTGCGTGTCTGGCGCTGTAGATGCTGCCATGCACGGTCTCGTGTGACAGTCACAAGAACTTGGCAGGCCAGTGGCGTTGTCTCTCAGGGAGAAGGGCAGCTTCCGGGTACGGGGTCTGTCAGGCCTCGCCCGTAGGGGCCCCGGTTCTCGCAGAGGGCTCCGCCTCGCCCCGACGGTGGTGGCCTGGGGCCTGTTTGCTCAGCATCTTCCAGGCTCCTGAGTTTCTCCTGCTGCTGCCTTGTTCGTTTGCTTCCCAACTTACTGTCGGCTCGACTGTGGGAGGAACGCACTCCAGATCCCCTGAAAGCTGCCAGCAAGCGAGCAGGGCGGTTGAAAGCAACCTGGGGGGGTGTCGGGGAGTAGGGGGGTGCCGGGGAGTGGAGGTGTTAGTCGAGGTCGGGGTATGTCGGGTGGGGGTTTGGGGGTG
>NW_011918898.1:0-1441 GCF_000151845.1 Pteropus vampyrus | reverse complement strand
ATGAAGCAGCCTCAAGACTGTGCAGAAGGATGTCATCGCAATGGGAGACAAGGCCCCTCTGCTACTCTAACACAGCACTCTCCTGGCCAGTGACACCCCCACAGCTTTGAGTGGGCTGACCCCACGGCAGCAGGCTCAGGGAGGCAGGGGACTGCTTACACTGGGGCTGTGGTTACCAGCCGGTGCCCGGAGCTCCACTGGTCCCTCAGGAGTCTCCTCCCTCTCAGCTTGGTGGTGGTGGTGGGCTAGAAGCCTGGGGAAAATCCTCTCTGACTCTGGTGAGGGCAGAGGAAAGGGCCCCCGGGGAGGAGCATCCCCATCCTTGGGAGGGAACGGGGCCGGCCCCAGCACCTGCAGCCCCTTTTCCACTGATGGGTGGGGATGCCAACCAAGGCCACAAGAACACAGCTTCCAGATCCCCCGGCCCCTGCTGCGTGCTGGGCATGTGCTGGGAGCATGGCCTGTGCCATTTCAGTTCACCCTTGAGATGGTTCCATTTTATGGATGGGAAAACTGAGGCCTGTGGGACCTGGTGACCAGCCCAGGTCTCTCCACAGGTAAAGGGTCTCCGAGGGAAGCCCCGACCTTCCTGGCCACCCCCTGGATCACAATGGGCGAGACCCTGGACTTGGAGGCAGTGTTGTATCTCAGCTTGGCCTTTTCTGAGCCGGGTTTCTCCGGGGTGAATCCCTTGACCTCTATGCCACAACAGATTCCCAGGGACTCTCAGGGTGTCCTCCCTCCGTTGTGTGGTTCTGACACCCATGGGGGTAGCGGTGCCCTGGGCAGAGGGTGAAAAAGAGGGAGTCGGAGCTTGCGCTTTTCGGTGTCATCGGCTGGCGCTTCTGAGACTTTGCCGAGCATGTGAATCCCCTGTTAAAAGGCAGGTTCTGATTCTGCAGGTTGGGCAGGGCCTGAGAACTTGCATTTCTGACCAGCTCCCAGGTGATACTGAGAGTCCTGGTGCCCTGTGAGGAGTGAGGCTGTGGCTGCTCTCAGCTGAACTCAAGTGGGTACTGTACTTGTCAAGGCCACTGGCATCCTGCCAGCATCGCCCCTTCCTCTGGCCCAGCCCTGACCCGGCTCCTCTCAGCGCCCAGCCTGGAGAGGGTCCACCAGCTTATAAATGGTTCATCAGAGGACGGACTCCTGGCGAGGAAGTCACATGGGCTCGTGAAAGCTGCAGCTCCTCGTTTGGAGGAGGCATCGGGTCCAAGCTAAGTGGAACTTGTAGCCTCTGTTTACCAAAATACATCTTACGAGGTGGCAAGGGGACAGGGCAGGCAGAGGGGCAGCAGGGAGGCCAAGGCGGGAGGAAGAGCAGGAGGCACTGGCAGGCTATCCCCGGCTTCCTCATTCGGGGGGCACGGGGCCTGAGGCTTTGGGAGCTCCAGGAGAGCTCACAGCACCTCATGGGCAGATATGCAGAGCAGGGAGATTG
>NW_011918897.1:0-2574 GCF_000151845.1 Pteropus vampyrus | reverse complement strand
ATGAAAGTCCTTGCTAGAGCAATCAAGGCAGGAGATAAAATAAAAGGCTTCAAAACGGAATGAAGAAGTCAAATTGTCACTTTCTGTAGATGACATGATTCTCTATATAGAAAATCCTAAAGACTCCACTGAAAAACTGTTAGAAACAATAAACACATATAGTAAAGATGAAGGATACAAAATCAATGTGTAAAAGTCCATGGCATTTCTATACACCAAGAATAAATTTTCAGAAAAATAAATTTAAAAATTTCATTTTGCAATTGCAAAAAAAAGGATAAACTTCTTAGGTATAAACCTAACAAAGCATGTGAAGGACCTATACACTGAAAACTGTAAGATATTATTAAAAGAAATTGAAGACACACAAATTAAAAGATATTCCATGTTCATGGATTGGACTAATTAACATAGTTAAAATGGTCATATTACCCAAAGCAATATATAGATTTAATGCACTCCCCATTAGAATCACAATGGCATTTAAAATATATATAAATATATATCATATATAGAGAGATATATCTATCTATATATATATATATATATATATATATTGTATATATATCATACAATATTCAAAATATATATACAATATGTATATACAATATTGTATATATATCATACAATATTCAAAATATATATACAATATTCAAAACAGCTTATTGGCAGAAAAACAGACACACAGACCAGTGGAACAGAATTGAGAGTCCAGAAATAAACCCCTATATATATAGGCAAATAATTTTTGACAAAAGAGCCAAAAATATACAGTAGAGAAAAAAAGCCTTTTCAATAAATGGTGCTGGGAAAATTGGAAAAACACATGCAAAAGAATGAAACTAGACTGCTATCTGGCACCGTACACTAAAATTAACTCAAAAGAGATCAAATACCTAAATATAAGACCCAAAACAGTAAACTGCATGAAAAAAACAACAGGTGCTAAACTCATAAACGTTGAATTTAGAGAAGATTTTTATGAATCTGAAGCAAAAGCAAAAATAAAAGAGGCAAAAATCAAACTAAAAAGCACAGCAAAAGAAATCAAGATGAAGAAGCAACAAACTGAATAGGAGAAAATAATTATAAACAACACCTTCAATAAAGAGCTAATATACAAAAAATATTTTAAAAGCTCATACGATTCAAAACAAGAAGAAAACAAACAATCCAATTAAATAATTGGCAAAGCATGGAAGGGGTTTAGGGGGACTGGGAAAAAAATGAGGAGATGAAGAAGTACAAATTAATAGTTACAAAACAGTCACAGGGATGTAAAGTATAGCATAGGAAATGTAGTCAATATTATTGCAATGGCTATGTATAGAGCCAGATGGGTACTAGAGTAATCAGGGGATCACTTCATAAACTATATAAATGTCTAATCATTCTACTGTATACATGAAGCTAATATATATATATATATATATATATAGTGATGGAATAATAATGGTGTATACACAATGCAATATACATATGATGTATTATATAATGGTACACTTGAAATCTATTTGATTTTATTAACCAATATCACTTCAATGAATTTAATTTAAAAAAGGAAAAAATAAAAATAAAGAAAAAGAGTAATTACTAAAAAGAGAAATATTATCTGCATTTCCCGACTAGCAGAGAAAATCAGTTTATAGAGAAAAATAATAAAAATTTTATAAAACCAATTAGAGACAGAAAGGAAGAAAAAATTTAGAGAGAAAATAATTTTAAAAAACAAGAAACAAAAGTATTTTTGTAGAACTACTTCCAAACATAGTCAAATCATAAATACGTAAATATATTAAATATAACTTTTATAATATAAATATCATATTAGATCTTTTAATCCAGTTATATGCTGCCTACAATGCATATATCTAAACATACAGACACAAAATATGGAAAGAAATAGAGAAAAAGTTTGGTGTGGGAATATTAATAATAAATCGAATTTATGACGTAGAAGCATTAGCAATATAGAGAAAAACTTTAAAGTATCATAAAGTATCATCAAAAACATAATATCCTCACCTAAGTTACATCTAACAACATAGCTTCAAATTATGTAAAAGAAAAAAAATGACAAAAATATAAGAAGAGATCAATACATTTTTACATGTTTTAGAGAAAAATGAAAATGATTATGACAAGTAAATAAATAAGGTTATGGAAAAGTTCAGCTTAAGCCTGATGATAGATGATAGATTGATAGATGATGATGAGAGAGAGAGAGGGAGATGATAGATGATAGATAGATAAATAGATATTATTTATATATCATAACATATACATAATGAAGCTTAAGCTACATATGTCATATTTTGTAATATGATGTATAAATTATATATTATATATAAACATGTATATGTATATATCCTACATACCAAACATATAGAGGAAATACATACTTTATTACACATAAAGCACTTATAAAACTGATATAATTTATAAGAAGATCTATTTTAAAATACAGACTACTTACTAATTTCTTTGAACATAGCAATTGAAGTTGATGAAGGGAATAGATTGGGAAGAGATTATTGAAAGGAGAGGTATGCATCAAAAATATCTTCCTATTTA
>NW_011918896.1:0-1460 GCF_000151845.1 Pteropus vampyrus | reverse complement strand
TAAAAACGAGCCCTCCGTTTGTATTTTTTAGCTTCTTTCTCCGTCTGCATGTCGATTCTGCTCTGCAGGCCCCATAAGCAAGTCACTAACCTGTCCGGCAAGTTACTGACTTACTGGGCGTCAGCGTCCCCATCTGTGGAACGCAGATAAAGCGCCTCCTCTGCGGGGAGGCGGAGCGGATGTGGCAGTTCCGGTGGATGTGGCAGTTCCGGCCGTGGCCGTCGGTCGGTGCGTTTTGCTGGTCCCCGCTCTTCTCGGGGCTTCCAGTGTGTTTTCCGTCGCTGCCATCGGCGCACCTACGCCGACCACTGTAAAAGTAATTTCTAATTAGCTTTATCTTTTCTCCCTTTTTCTTTTGCATTCGGAAAGAGCTTCTTCAACGAGGTGTTGACATCTCCTGTGTTGTCAGCTCAGATCTCTAATATTTTAATTCTGCGAATCTTTCTTTCCTTGAATTAATTCCTTAACTCTATCAGCTTTGTCTCTCTCTCTCTCCCCCCACCCCCACCTCAGCAAATTGCCTTATTATTTCCTCTTATTCTACAGGGCCTGTTTTCTACGATTTCCTTGAGAGTGAAAAGCAGATGGCATCTAAAATTTCCCGAGCAGTTTTTTTGGGGGGGGTGGGGCGGGGGGGACATGTCTCTCCTCTGCTGCTTGTGTGTCATGTTTGAATCCTCTTTCCAAGCCTCGCGCTCCCTCCACGAGCCGCTGTGGGGGCGACGTTTGCCGTGTTCCTCCAGCTCCGTCCTGGAGTGCGGCTGGTCGTGTCCCAGCTTGTAGTTGGCCTCAGCGCCGCACAGCGTCTTCCTAGAGTGCCGCCCCCGTCCCCCGGGACCCTGACCTCCGATCTCGCACGCCGGCGGCTGGGCGAAGTGCGCTCGCGCGCTCGAGCTCGTGGGCGGACGCTCGCTGTTAGGCTGTGGATTGCCGTGGCTGCCATCACCACCCCAGTGTTTCCTCAAGCTGGAGGGGACGGTGACCTTGGTAGGCATCAGAAGGTCCAGGCCGTCCCGTCAGCTCCCAGGCTGTGATCGTACACCCTGTCGGCCCGCGGGTCGGGGTCTCCGTGCCCGAGCCGCTTTTCTGCCCCGCAGCGCCCTCGATGGCTGCAAACGGGCTGCTTCATCTCGTCGACCCCGACTGCGGGTCTGTCTGTCTGTCTGTCTGTCTGGCGCTGTCGGCCGTTGCTTCCTTCTTTGCAGGCTCCGTTGCTCGCCGAGTGCGGGTTCAGGGTCGCTCTCCTAGCCGTTTTCCTCATTCTAGCCCAGCGCCCAGCGTGCCGCGCGGGCTTTCAGCAAATGCCCCCCGAATGCCTCAGCAAGTTGAAGTTACATGATGCACAAACGTGGAAGAGAGGACGTATTTCATTATTCCCAGCGGTGATCCCACCCTGTTGTTTAAATTACACATTGCGTAGTTTTCAATTAACTCATACTAGTCCCCATTTACGTTTCTAG
>NW_011918895.1:0-2397 GCF_000151845.1 Pteropus vampyrus | reverse complement strand
TTTCTAAACCCTTTTGAGTATTTGGTAAATTAAAAATCCCTAGTAATGATCTATTCATGTAGATTTCCAGGCTTATCGATAAAAATTTATATATAGTATAAAGCTCCCTCACATTTGTAGTTAGGCCCCCTTTATCATTCTTAAAATGGTTATGTTCTCTCTGTTCCTTGATCGGTTTTGCTAGAAGTTTATTTATTGCTCTTTTTACAGAGCCAGCTTTTAGTTTTATTGCCGCGTCCTCGTGGGCTTTTGTTTGTTTGTTTTCTTTTCCTTTATTTTTGCTTTTATCTTTATTTATTTCTTCTTTTTACTTCCTTTTTCTTAATTGTTGTTTTTGCTGTTCTTTCCCAGGTTCCTGAGTTGAGCATTTAGTTTATTTGTTTTCTAATACAAATCTTTAAAGTGATAAATTTTCCTCAGAGTCTTGCTATATCCCATAATTTAGGTATGTGATGTTCTAGTTATTGTCCATTTCTAGACAGGTCATAATTTCAGTTTTAAATTTCTATTTAACTTGAGAGTTATTTAGAAAACAGTTTAAATCTAAACTGTTTAGATCTATTTGTTAATAATTTCTAAATGTACCACATTAATTCCTCTACGCACCTTCAATACTTTTGACTTTTTTTTGAATTTGAGATTTTTATGGCTTGATAAAAACATTGAAATTTTTGCTGAAGTTATTTTTAAAGGATAAGGGTACAAAATACACATGCAACTGCAGACTTGTGTGTTGACATGCACGTCAACACATATGTGAACATATCTGTGATCACACAGACTTGTTTACTGTCGTCATTGAAATCCTTGCAATACTTTTCTCTTGGTCTGCGAATATCTGAGCGAGAAACGTGTCACCCCTTTGAATCCTGAGCATCACTGATATATTTATTTTGAAGTTCTCTTGTCTGGTGCATGTCTTTTTATGATTTTTATAGCTGCTTAATTGATTGTCTTTTATTTTAAAAAGTCCCCATCTGTCCCCGATGATGTTTCTCACCTCCAATTCTATTTTTTTCCTATTTTAATTACTGATTTGATTTTCTTTTTTTTTCTACATTTAACTGACATTTCGCCCTTTTGTTTTTTATCTTTTCGAGCTACTTTGCTCTAGACTTTTGTCGTGTAATGAGCATATGGGTATATATTTTTTTAATTCTGACTTGTGGCATCAGGAATTTGAAAATTCTATATGGGCTGGAAAATCCCCACGCCGTGACTGCCTCGACCTTGACAAAGCCTGCCCAGCCTTCGAGAGGGCGTTCGGATGTCACCCCCTACACGAAGCCTTTCCAGACGTTCCCAGCCTTGAGGATACATGGTTCTCTGCTATTTCTAAGTCATTTCACTACATCTAATTCCCAGCTCTTAGCGCATTGTATTATAAGTATCTACCCAACTAATTTTCTCAGGATTCATGAGAAAGAAAACAAAAGTCTTACCTCCATGCTACTTTATCCTCCTGCCCCCAGCACGCCCCCCAGCCCCTCCCCACAGAGCAAGGACTGCTGCTGCCCATGGCCGTGCCCCCCGCAGGGCCCTGGGGTCCCCTGAGCTCAGAGGCCGTGCTTGCCGCTCATAGACTTCCAAGTGGAGGTGAGGCCAGCACTTCGCGGGGCACAGGCAGGGGGCAGTGGCCGGGCCGGGGACTTAACTGGGTCTCTGTGGCTGGAAACCGTTTTGCGTTACGGAAGGGACAGACAGCGGTGGTGGGTGAGGACGAAAGCGCACAGGTCCTCACGCGGGAACTCCCTCCCTGCGGAGGGACCCGCCGTGCCTGCCGGCCTGCTACGAGGTCCTGGGGGCTCAGGGCGGACTGCCCGCCTGGGACTCCCATCTCTGCCCTAGAGTTGCACAGCCAGTTGTCCTTGGGCTCCTGGGGACCGGAGCCGAATGTGGAGAAGTCACTGGAGAGCAGTGGTGCCGAGGGAAGCGGGACACGGCCGGGGACCGTGGCGGCGGTGAGCGACGCCAGGGCGGAGACAGGAGTCCCAGGCGGGCTGGCTCCAGGCCCGGGTCGTGTCCTCTGTGGCTACGATCCCTCACTGTCCCTGGTTCCGGGGAGGAGGCCAAGTCGCCAACGCTGCCGTCGCGGTTCCCATCATCCCCGGCCGTGTGGGCATTCGCGCTTACGTGGTTCGGAGCGCGGGGCGGTCTGGGCAAGGAGCCTCCCGTCGGCCCAGGCACGGAGCCAGCCCCACCGCACGCCCGCTCCGGCGCCCGCGTGCCCTTCCTCTTCCTCAGTGCCCGCCTCCATGCTCTTGGGCGGTCACTCTTGACCCCCCCCCCCCAGCACACACATTCTGGTGGACAGAGGTGGCTGAGACACCGGTTCCTGTGTAAGAAAGCTTGGGGCACGGCTAGAGGACTTGGACGCCCCCTTGATGCTTCAGTCAA
>NW_011918894.1:0-2742 GCF_000151845.1 Pteropus vampyrus | reverse complement strand
CATCTGATAGCTGCCAAGGAGAGGGGAGTGGGGGGATGGGAAAAACAAGTCTAATCTTATATGTGCAAAATGAGAGTAGACAAAAAAATGCATGTCTCCTTTCATTTGACATTTTGTCTGCGTTAAAAAAAAGAAATATTGAAGAAAATTTTAACAAATGCCCCCAAAAATTATTTTTAAAGATAATAAACAGAAAACATAATTTCAGGAATAAACTATGAAAGCACATGGGACAAAGTGAGTGAATAGTCCCTGACAAGGGATGCTATTTTAGTCAAGGAGGTTAGAGAGGAGGTCTTTAAGGAAATAACATTTGAACTGATACTTAAAAATGGGGGGGGCAAACTGGAGAGGGCAGGGCAGCTCTACACAGGTAAGGCCATTCGAGGTGCTGGTCAGGGAACGAATAGGATCAGACCCAATAATCACATGGAAAACTGACTTAAGAGGACATGAAGAAAAGCAGGAGGTGCAATTAAAGAGCAGATGGTCTTAGCACCTTTAAGGAATTTGGGATTGGGGCAACAAAAATCCACCATCGCAAAAATAATTCTGACCTACTACCTCAAACTATCGTACTACCTATAAATGAACCACAAAAACATGCCAAGTAAAAGAAGCCAGACATGGATGACCACATACTATATGATTCCATTTATATGAAATGTCCAGAAAAGGCAAATCTATAAAAAACAGAACATAGATAAGAGGATGCCTGGTGTGGGGGGTAGGGGGATGGGGGAGGCGGAATTTGGACTTATCTAATTGGGTGATGAAATATTCTAAAATTGCATTACAGAAATGGTTGCAAAATCCAGTGAATTTACAAAAAAAGAATTGCACACTTGAAATGGGTTAGCTTTATGTATGTAAATTATATCTCAATAAAGTTGTCAAAATAAACTCTGGTAGTGAAATAAAAATAAAGACCAATGAATCTCTGGATGCCCATCATCCAGGAATAGCCACCTGGAAAATTACAATGTCAAGTAGAAAAGGCAGGTGACAGGAAGCCATTGAGATTAAAGTGTTATCAGGTTCAGGCAAAGATGATGAGGACTATTTTGAGCAGCAGTTTTTGTTTCAGAGTTCACCTCTCTGGCACAGCTGTCCCTCTCCCTCGTACTGAGTCGGCCCCTGTAAATCAGACTATTGATACTGGGTCCTACTAATAATGCCCTGAATCCACTTCACAGGTTTCTCTCTACTCAGGAGCTCAGGGCCTCCTGCAGAGGCCTTACTACAGCAGCTAAGGCAGTCGGGAGAAAAGCAAGCAGCTGTCCTTTATCACTGGGTAGTCGACTAAGACGCTATCATTTTCTCTACCGTTCAAGAGAAAAATGTCTTGGTGGACATTTATGGGAATTATTAATGCCAAATAACCTTAGGAATTGTAAACAAACTACTTTAAAGGTAGTATGTGATTTAGAAAGTGATTTATATTTAGTTGGCAATGAAAATATAACACTGTTCTCTCATGTCAAAATATTAAAGGCTTTAGTATCAAAGAGCTTCCAGCCATTTTAAAGAGGGAGTCAAACGGAGGTTAACCTGAAAACAAGGTCAGCATCATAACATAACCCTCCTTGTAAATTATATAAATGTCTAACCATTATACTGTATACCTGAAACTGATATAAAATTAAAAATAAATAAAATTGTTTGAAAAGAAAAAAATAATCCAAGCTCTGTGCCTGGCATAGTAAATGCTCAGTAAATGCTAACTAGTAAAAACAAAACAAATACATAACAACCCTAAATTCTAGAAGAAATGATAGAAGTTAACACAGATAACTCCCCGGGACATTCAGGGGGTTGGCCCTGTAATTGTCCTTTTCTAGAACGCCGAGTTCCCTGCAATTTGTCCCTAGAATTTGCACGTACCTGATGACTCCAGGAACAAGGGAAACTCTCCAGCTCTGCCACTGCTTGGGTCTTGTTCAGAGAGTAAAACTCCTTCTAATTCATCCAGGACTGTTAACTGTGAATGTGTGTTGGGAGGGAGGATAACTGGGAGGGGCTTCAGTGACTGTTAACACCTGAACCTCTGAGTTGGTTTTGCTATTTCTTAGTAAATAGCAAGGCTGCGCCGGCTAACATGTGGGTGAAGTGGGTTTCGGGCTTACTTGGCAAGGGAGAGAATGGTCGAAGTAGGGAGGTAGGTTCCAGGAAGGCAGGATTGCAGAAGAGAAATTGGAGAACAGACATCACAGGTGGAGTTTGTCTCACTCCTGTTCTTGGCGTCTCAGCCCAGGAGCTCTGTTGCGTGGCCTCACGTGTCACACAGGAGTTTACCCTCAGCAATCTCATAATGTCAGAGCTTCAGCTGAGAGCAACAATCAAGGTGGTGGAAATAGAGATTTTGCAGCCTGAACCAGTCCAAACTGATGAAGGAAGACACACAGGGACCAGAACTAATTCACATACGTATTAGCCACCTTACATACACGTTGTTCCAAGCACTAATGTTTTTATTTTAATCTCAGAAGCTTGTATACCTTTTAGAAAAATAGCTTTTACTAAAAAAATTTTTTTTAATTGTTACAAAAATGAATGCTGCTGATAACTTTTGAACTGTGTGGTTTATATGTACATAGAAGTTGCTAAAATAGTACAGAAAGAACCCATATGCTCTTCACCCAGATTTCCCTAATGTTAACATCTCCTGTAGCATAGTATAATTATCAAAACCTGGAAGCTATCACTGATATAGTACTATTAACTAACCTACACACCTTATGA
>NW_011918893.1:0-1529 GCF_000151845.1 Pteropus vampyrus | reverse complement strand
TTCAGCTGTGTCGAGTCACTTCCCTTTTTTACAGGATGGAGCATTTTCCCTCTGGGAAAATTGACCAAGGCTTATCTCCAAGGAACTCATCTCCTTCTTGAACAGAGAGCTATTTTTCCTTTCTTAGCCCCTCAATTCAGAGAACTTTAAATATCAGAACTAAAGAAATCTTAGGACGATTTAGATCTTTTTGTTTATTGTAGTAAAATACACATAACATAAACTCATCATTAATATTTAATACATTCACAAGATCGTGCACCATCTCTTCCGTCTAGCTCCAGAACATTTTCACCGCCCCAAAGAGAAACCTGTACCCTTAAGTAGTCACTCCCTTCTTCTCCCTCTCTCCAGCCCCTGGCAACCACTAATCTGCTTTCTGTCTCTATGGATTTGGCTATTCTGGACTTTCCATATAAGGGGAATCATATAATATGTAGTCTTATGTGATTGGCTTCTCTTAGCATAATGTTTTCAAGGTGCATCCATATTGTAGCATGTGTCAGTGCTTCATCCTTGTATGGCCTTTATGGTCATACTACCCTTTGTTTATCTATTCATCCATCGAAGGACATTTGGGTCATTTCCACCTTTCAGCTCCTTGCTTTTTGAAATGTAGGCTGTGGGCCAACAGCATCAGCAACACCTGGGAACTTGTTAGAAATACAGAATCTCAGGCCCTCCCCCTAGAAATGCCAAATCAGAATATGCAGTTTCACAACATCCATTGTGATTTGAGTTTGCGACGCATTGAACCTGGCCAAGTGCTTCTTAGCCTTAGCTGCACACTGAAATCTCCTGTGTTTTCCTTAATACTGATGCTTATCCTGTTACATAAGTGGTCCATGTCTTTCCTTTGAATCAGAAGATACTTGGTGAGCATCAAAGCAAGAGTGGAGCTGACTACTCCCCTTCAAAATCTCCAGACTGGACACTTAAACACTTACTTGAAGCTCTAATAAACATTGTACTGGATTTATGGTCAGAAACCCTAAATTTTAGTTCTGCTCTGCCACTTACTGACTGTGTAGTTTCCCTGAGCATCTTTTTTCTTTTGAGGAAAATGGGGATAATGATTTGTCTGTTTCTTCATTAAAAGACCACTCACCACCACGTGTACCTCCATACCAGTACACACACACACACACACACACACACACACACGCACACACACACTTCCTTCCCACTTGTTAATCATAAAGGAGCTTTCTATGTTCCTTTCTTAATCTGACTGGTACACTACATCCCATCTTTTCTGTTTACACAAGATCATTGCTCCAGCGCTCCAGTAACTCTCCCTTCTCTCTCCTACAACAAGGAGAGGTGAAATCAGCTGCACATGTAGGCAGCAACAGTCTCAAACTGTCCACTCCAGTATGTTCTAACATTTGGTTTGATACGCTTTTAAAGGGGTACTATTAACAAATATTTACATTGATAGTGCAATCTTTGGCTCTACATGGAAAACATTCTCAGCTCTTTTTTTTTTTTAATTTGCAAATTAGGGACTGAAATCACTTACACCAGAG
>NW_011918892.1:0-2221 GCF_000151845.1 Pteropus vampyrus | reverse complement strand
CGGGGAGGAGGCGGGGGTCACAGCAGGCCTCGAAGCCATCGTCAAGGATCCAGGCCACCACCGGCTCACTGGGCCCCCGGCCTGGGTCAGGCCTCTTGCAGGATGCAGGGTGCCTGACCTTTTCTTGGTGGCTTCATGCTCCCGGGAGCCCCAGGAGCCTATACTGTGGCTGGCACGTGGTCTCCGGGGACGGGCTGGCCCCCCCCGGCGGGGTTCTGCGGACCACTGCTCGGGGCTCAGGCGGGCTGGGGCGGGCTCTCTTAGGCCCTGCTCCGGCCCTTGGTGCGGGAGCCTCCTCTGTCCCTACTGCTGCTGTCCCTCTCCACGGGCGGGCGTCACCTCGGACAGCAGGTCTGCTGTGAGCCTGGGATGGCCCGGTGGTGCTCAGTGTGCCTGGGGGGCGCCCGCGAGGCTCGTGGGCCACAGGGCTCAGGCTGGGAGCCCCTCCCCCGGCCAGGGACGCTCACTCTTATGTCACCCACAACTGGTGTTCCTGGGCTGGCATCCCTCCTCCCCGCCCCTCTCAGCAGGTTTTAATTTCGATTTTCGAAGCCCAGGTGGCAAAAGGATTCTTAATGAGGTCCCTGAAGAGCCTGCTGGCCAGCAGGTCACCGCAGCCCAGGGGACACATGGCCAGTGGGAGGGAGGGTCCTCAGAGCCAGGGTCAGCTCCCAGGGCCTGCTGGAGCAGCTGCGTCGGGGCAGAGGAAGGGGAAAGCAACCCCAGGGGGCCCCCACACACCCCGGCTGTGCCCACAGAGGGGCCCCCGGCTCTCCCGGTGCCAGGAGCTCCCCGCTGCCCCGCCCAGCGATGGGGGTCCGGGCTGCCCGTCAGCAGAGAGGGGAGAAGTACCTGGCAGCCCCCTCTCACCCACTGCACGGAACCCCTGCCCAGCTGTCCGGCAGCTCAGAGAAAACGCGTGGCCTTCCTGAGCCAGGACACCTGCCCAGCCCCGCAACCAGCCGGCGGCTCGGCTCAGGAAGTGAATTCTGGCCTGGAACCTTGGTCCCCACCCTGTCACACACTCATTCACTGACTCCTAGTCATTCATCTACCACCTGTGGAGCATCCGACCTGTGCCCCGGGCTGGGACACACCGGGACCAGGGGGAGCCAGGACCTCCTGTGTTAAAAATGAAAAAGCAGCGTGGACACAGGAAGTGACCAGGGCTGGAGGGACGAAGGCAGGAGCAGAGGCGTGGCGCTGGCTCAGCAGGGCCGAGTGGGTAGGGCTGGAGGGAGTGGGGCCGGGCCCCCTGCCTGTCCACTGGCCTCGCCCAGCCCATGGCCTCGCTCGGTGGGTGCCCTCCGGGCGGGGCTTTGCCTCAGGTAGATGCCGGCCTCCTCGTAGTAGCCGTCAGAGGCCTGGGCGTCTCCTGCAGTTGTGCTCAGGCGCACGAACTAGCAAAGCCGGGGTCGTGGAGCTCCCCTCACTGCTGCTCACGTGCTCCCCAGGCCCTCTCCCCTCTGGCCTCTGGAATTCCTGGGGCCCGTGGGGGGCCGTGGCGGGCAGGGACCGGCTCCCTCAGCACCCCCGCCAGCTTTGGCTCACCCAGCCTTTCTATCTCATGAAGACAGCGTCCCTCCCAGCAAGAGATGCCCACGGGAAACTGAGGCTCGGGGGCTGGGAGGTGCCCCCGGGACCAGGTGGGAAGGGGCGCATCTGGGGGTCTGCCAGGCAGGTGCCTGTGTGCAGCTGACAGCCGCGGGGCTCACCTCTGCTCGCTCCTGCCGGCCGTGTGCCTCCTGCCGCGCCTGCTCCAGGTCCCGCGTGGCCGTGGACAGCGCCTCCTGCAGCAGGCTGCCCTCTGCTTCCTTCAGGGTCAGGGCCTGCACGATGGACGGACGGGGCCGCGTGGGCGCCGAAGCCCCAGCAGGGGCGTGGCGTGCTCCTGGCTCCGGCCCCCGCTCCGGGGAGGGGCAGCACCCCAGAGGTGGCCATGTCCCAAGGGGGTGGACAGGGTCCAGCCTCTGCGCCTGTGCCGGGGCAGCTGCCCCACTGGCGCCCGGCCCCCTCGCCACCGTGCACCTGCCCCAAACCCGCTCCTGCTCAGGGGCGTCACAGACACCTCCTCCCCAGAGCCCCAGTCCCTCCGGGCGGCGCCTTCTACAGAGCACAGACTGGGGACCACTAAAGGTCCTGACCCTCCAAAAACGCCCCACGTCACTAAAGGAGGAGGACAGAGTTTGGCGATGGTCCTCGATGTCACTCGACGCCCGGG
>NW_011918891.1:0-2297 GCF_000151845.1 Pteropus vampyrus | reverse complement strand
CTCCTTCCTTGATCAGCACAGTCACCAGCCTTGGTTGTTTTCTTGCCTTTGCTTGATGTTAAGCTTTCAATGTTTCTTCTAGACCAGGATGTTTTTGTCTGACAAATAAGAAGCTTTTTCCTTTTGCTTGCCTTATGTTCTAATCTCACAAGAGATTGGAACCCTCGAAATATTTTTAATAATAATTTTCTCTTATTGTCACCATCACCAGCCCTCCGTTTGTTCTGTGAATGATGGCACCTGAGCAGTAGCAGTGAGACCAGACTCTGGAGTGGCTGGCCTTGGGATTTCAAGGTGAATATTCAGACGCCGAAGGGTTTGTCTCATAATCTATGTTGATGCCTTACTAGGAACCAACTTAGCCACTGTGACCCAAACCCTTCTCTCCATATGACAGCCCAGCCATCACACATTAGTCATATTCAGTAGTTTAGCTTCCTAAGCATGGCTGCCCTGCAGTTCTGGTGCTGCTAAACTTGTCCAACATTTTGGAATTCTTGTATAACTACCATCATATTGGGACAGATTTTGAATGATAATGATGCTTACGGTATCTAACCAAACTTTTTTATATAGGTTTACTAGTGTTTTATCAGGTCACTATCTGCCTATTGCAACCCCTTGCCCTTGTCAGTATCCTCCGAGTTTCTCAGCTCTTCTTCCCTCTTCCCTGAGATCAAGCAAAGGAGAGACCAAAAATGCAATAACTCACTAAGTGGAAAAGAGATTTTCTTATCACTATTAGTTTGTGAAAACAAAATTAGAGATAATATAGGTTCATGCAGTGTCATGGATAATGACAACAATCTAGATAACAGCCAAGAAAAGGCAACTTTATTGCTTTCTTGCAAATAAGACAAAAACAATAGTTAATCAAGTTTCCTCTACATTCATAATGGAGCATTTTATGGTCTTCTGAGCGAAGTCTGATGAAATGCAAAGCTTATGCTTTGGATAACAATGCCAATTTTTGTTAAAATTCTAAATTTGTTTGTGACACCTTCTTTCCAAATTCCGAACTAATTTTTTGGGGGCTAAGATCTCTTCTAATTTGTTTGTTTCTTTTGTAATATAAAGGCCATGAAAATTATAAAGTGGCCATTGGTCTGCACTGGGTGTTCTTGGCCTTTTATTTCCTACATAATTTTTACTGTAGTTTTGGGAGACTGATTCATTTAGTCTTGGCAGTTACTGAATATTCTTGTCCTTTGCAGCTATAGCGATACCTCAAGTTGGCAAGAGGGAAAAGGAAGTCTGTGCTGTTGCATACCAAATTTGATCTCTATTATGGCACTGAAGGAATGTTTTTTGTAATGACATTGACAACAGCCAAAAGAACATCCCGAAGACCTTCTGACATTGATAGAGAGAACTTATCATGGAGTCACTGATGGTCAAGCAGGCAGGCAGGGAAGCTAATTTTGAAGGAGCAGAGATTTCAGTGATATCGTTCAGCTTAGGTAATATGTTTTACAAGACAACTGAAGTAAAAAGGAAAGCCTGATATGGCCAACACCTGCACATTTGTCTGTTAACCCAGGTAGCCTTTGTTGGAAGAATTGGTATGAGGAAGATTATCCTTTTGACTACTTTGAATGTTGGGGCGGAGTGAGACAGAAGGCGACATCTATGTGGCCAGATAACTGAGATAAAAGTCATCACAGCTACATGACCTTTACAAACACTCATATATCAAATAGCCTTTCACTACTATTGTCTACAACTGGGAGCTGATGACACACTCGGCAAAAAGATTCTCTCTAGAGTCACAAGTATGGTTACCACCCTGCAGACCCACAGTGTAGGAGAGGATACTGAACTGGAGTGGATCTGCAGAATGGAAAGCAGTAGCTGATTTTGGGCTTTCCTCTAAGGAAACGAGAGATTCCTGAAACAGTAGATGAAGCTAGATGGCAGGAAAAGGAAGGCTTAAGTAAGAGAGTTTAAAGAAAATTTGAAGTTTGGCTCAATCAGGCCAGTACATGGGGACCCTTGCCGGAAACAGGAGAGGGAGAGGGGAAAGCGATGTTAGAGCATGGAGTTCTTTTGGGATCTTGACTTGAGGTTTCTGCACCTGCCCCTCCACCACTGGTCTGAGCCCGCCCCTCAGTGCTTGTGGCTCTTCTACTTCATTCTGTTGGCTTGGCTTGCTGTGACCTGATGAGAAGGGTAGTGGGGAGGGAGTAGTGGGGAGGGTAAAGAGCCTGGTGACAACACTGGCATTTGCGTTCTTTTGGGTGAAGCACAAAGCCAGATAGGAAGTCCTAACTTCTAGTCTTTCATTGCCTGAAAGCTGA
>NW_011918890.1:0-948 GCF_000151845.1 Pteropus vampyrus | reverse complement strand
GCTGTGTGAACCATTGCTTCCTAACTCTTTGATTATCCCACTCTCAACACCTTTATCATACTGGAAAATAAGAACATGAACTGAAATCTAGTGTTATCTTTTTCATTATCAATTGCAGTGGAAACAAGTAAGAAAAATGTAGACAAGATATACATTGGCACTGAAGAATACAGTATCTTAGTCTTCTATCATATGAGTTTGTTGTGTATTACTTGTCAGTGTCATCAGCTACTACACTATAAAGTCCAAGGGGACAAAGACTGAGTCTTGGCCATATTTTACCTCTAGCATCTAGCAAGTGGCTGGCATATGAGAGATACATATAAAATAGCTATTGGATTGTTTCAAAAAGGCGTTTTGTTAAAGATTCATGGAATAGATGGATCTTAATCAGCTTGTTAATCTGGAAACAAGATAATTAGAGGAAGTAAGAGGATGGAAGTCAAGTTTGTTACTATAGTCCAGGTTTATGATATTAAAAAGTAAACATAAATTTGGATATTTTACTCATTTTATTCAACAAATATTTTATGTCTATTATTTGCTGGAGTCCATAGCAGTAAAGAAACACAAATAGTTATAGTGGGAGAGTTCAATAATAGACAAGAGAAATACATACACACATACAAACTCCACACACACATACCCCCCCCCAAAACACACACATGTTTTTTAAAGTTCTAATGAAAACAAATAAGGCATGAAAGAGGCTAGGAAGATCTGGGAATGATGTGAGACACTGATATTTTAGTTGCAGTGACCATAGGAAGACTCACTTGAGGCATCTTGGAGTAAGCACCCAAGGCAGTGTTGGAGTGAGTCATGCACATATCTGAGGGAAAGATGCTTTAGTGCCTAGGCTTGACGTAGTAATATGCTCATATGTTCTAAAAATAGTTAGAACGGCCGATCTGTTGTAGAGCAGAATTAAATGGAAGTAAATAGGAA
>NW_011918889.1:0-2601 GCF_000151845.1 Pteropus vampyrus | reverse complement strand
GGAGAGGGAGGGAGAGGGAGGGAGAGGGAGGGAGAGGGAGGGAGAGAGAGAGAGAGAGAGAGAGAGAGAGAGATGCTACACTGCTGGCTTTGAAGATGGAGAAAGGGACGATGAGCCAAGGAATGGAGGTGGCCTCTAGAAGCTGGCAAAACCAAGGAAATGGGTTATCTTCTAGGACCTCCAGAAGGAATTGGCCCTGGTAATACTTTGATTTTAGGACTTCTGGCCTCCAGAACTCTGAAAGATGAGGTTTGTGTTCTTTTAAGCTACTACATTGTTACTTATCTGTTAGGCAGCAGCAGTGGCAACACCTCTCATTTCCTCTTTTCTCCCACCTTCATCTAACACTCTTGGTCTTTCTTGAGGTCTCTGCTGCAATGTAACTTCCTCAGGGAAGCCTCTCTGATTTCCCCAACTAGACACACACTTGTAGCTCCTTGAATGTGTTCAAAGAGCAGCATCTCAATTGTAAAATTGTTTAAACATTTGTATCATGAATGGTCTACATTTTTTTCACTGGTTCCAGGGTCAGCTCCAACAGGATATGGCTATTTTCTCTCTAGGTGGGTCTTCAGAACAGGTTACCTGAACTCTGCAGAGGCTCAGAATGTTTGTGAAATGCAGGAATAAACAAGCTTCCAGCTGTGTCCCCTCATTGTGGGCCAGGCATTGCCCGGTGCTGAGAATGGAGTGTGTCTGTATGAAGGGATCAGAGAAATCCAATTGCACCCCAACTCCCCCTCACAGGGGGCAGGGGAGATGAACATAAAATGCAGAAAATTCCTAATTCACTGTTTCAACAGTCAAATTCACAGAGACAGAAAGTAGAGAGGTGGGTGCCGGGGCTGGGGGAGGGAGAGTTAGTGTTCGATGGGCACAGAGTTTCTGTTTGGGATGATGAAAAAGTTCTGGAGATGGATGGTGGTGATGGTTGCAAAACAACCTGAATACACTTAATGTCAATTAAAGTATACTTAAAAATGTAAATTTTATGTTATGTGTATTTTGCCACAATTAAAAAAAATCCCTTTATTTAAAAAAATAAATGCCTCTACAGAACCTATCACATACATCAATGCATTAAAAATGTTCATTCACTGAAACACACAGACGCACGCACGCGCGCGCACACACACACACACACACACACACACACACACACACACACACACACATACATTAATTCAGTTTCAACCTATGCTGAGAGAAAATTAATGTTCCAGTCCATTCAAAGAAGAAGAACCAAGTACCACATCCCACCTGGAGTCCCATGATTGGGTTGGAAGGTGTGATCCCTATAGGGAGATATGTTTCTGGGGAAGGGACCTGGGGAGGCTCCTGGAGGTGGTCCTCCAGCTGTAGTTTGAAGGAGAGGTGGTAGAAGGCTGGGCAGAGGGGCGTGCAGGGCCTCTTGGGCTCAGGGCAGGGTTTCTGAGGATCCCTGCTGTGGGGAATGCTACTAGTAAGATTTATTTATCTTATTCTATTAAGAGTCCCTCCAGGGCAGGACCACCATTTCAGCATAACGACACCAGGGCTCCTTTGGGGCAGGTTTTGGGGCTGAGTTCCCTGTCAGGCAGGACTTCTGAAATCCTCTGGGAAGACAGCTGGCTTTAGGGAGGAGGGTTGGGCCCCTAGGCTGGGTACACTGGCTAAGGTAGCTGGGACAGACTGAGGGCCTAGAAGGCCAGGCAGCATGAACAAGTTGCAGGAGTGCTCATGACAGCCACCAGGTGTCTCTCTTGATTCATGGAAAATGTTTGTGGGTTTGTCTGCACCTGGGGAAGCCCCAGAAAGCATGGTCTTTGGTGCTTTGGTGGTAGAGTGGGAATGAGGGCTTCCCTTTCCACTTAGCTGGGTAGAGACAAGCCTGGCATTTTCCAGCCCAGATTCCCTGAGCAGGGCAGCAGCTGTCAGTCCCTTTGCTTTAGGCCTGGTCCTGTTTTGCTCAACATACTGGGTGGCTGGCATTACACCCTGTACCTGGGAGCTCATGCCCAGATTTGGGGGTGGAGCAAATGCGATTGGTGGGCAGGCTGGGTCACAGTGCTGGCACTTGTCAAGGCTCAGTTGATGGTCATTAGTGGAACAATGATCGTTCAGGACCCCAGAGCTGCAGACGGCCAGAGTGACACATATCTGGCCTCAGCTGGGAACTCGAGCTCTGGAAGGCAAAGTGCTTTCTGGTACATCTACGGTCAAAAGAGTAAATGACTGACTCTATGGGTTGCTGTGGGGCAGAAGGAAGGGTCAGTGGTTTTTTGGTTTATGTCTTCCTTGATAGTGCTGCGATGGCTCCCTCCAGAGCCCTTTTCTCCTGCCTACCCTCCCAGGCTCCTGATTCCAGGGCTGTAGAAGCCAGTGGGTGGGGGAAGGACGTGAATTTGGAGATCCCCACCCTCCCTGTTTCCCTCATGTCTCCTTTCCTTCCCCTGACAGGAGACCAGCTTGGCAGGCAGTATGGAAGAAAATATCTGTTCCGGTCTGTTTTACAAAGACTATCTATCCTGCTATGTCTGACAGAAACGGCCAACAGCACCGTGTCTGTGGATTCCGGCCCACATTTTTTGAAGGGCCTACTAATGTACCAGGGCACCATTC
>NW_011918888.1:0-2374 GCF_000151845.1 Pteropus vampyrus | reverse complement strand
GGAGGTGGCGACAGCCGTTGCTGGTTTTTTTTGAGCTTCCTCTGCCTGACAGGTGCACGTGAGCCTGTGCTCGTCCCAGCACCTGTCTGCCTGGCTCTGCGTGCTGTGGGCAGCCAGGCGTCAGACCCGAGGGCCTCTGTACCCGGAGAAGGTGACCCGGGGACCCTCCGTGGATGTGTTTCTTTCCCAGAGGATGTGCTTGCTGTCTGTCTTCAGTGCTGGGCTAGATTCAATCCAGACTCTGAAAGCCAACAGACATGCTGGGGAGACCTCTTTGCCTTCGAGAGTTGCGAGGTCATCCAGAGTCTTCACAGAGAGGATGCTTTGTGTCCCTTTGCCCCTTCCCAGCCCTCCGGCTCTCACTTTGGCACCATGGCAGCCAGCCGAGGTTGCCTGGCACCATGGGCACAGCCAGCCCGGCCGAGGCCCGCTCGCCACCCCGGCGGCCAGGGCCTGAACTTTGGCCGTGACTCCATGTCCACGGGGAGAGCTGGACGCTCGACGCACAGCCCGATTTGAACACCACGCTCCCATTAATACGTACGGCACGGTTTAACCGTTTCCGGCCCTGTCTCCTGGCATCGTCTGTGCATCAGTCAGAACGGAGCAGGTCACCCGTGCTGCCCTCCCGTTATCTGTTAATCATCCGGCAAATAAACCACTCAGTATCCTGCCCACCTCAGTAATGCCTGTGATGTAATTTGTTTGGATGCCCAAATGTCACCGGCGTTGACTGTAAGATGAAGAAATGCACTTGCTCAGCATCGCAAGCTCGAGGCCGAAACGCGAGCATGAAATCTCTGGTTTATTTTTGTGATCGTGTTTACAGCTGTTTAATGACCCTGAAAGGTTCGGTGGTCTGGTGCCGTGCGTTTTGGAGCAGGAGCGCCCTGAGCTCTCAGCGCTGCAGCAGGGAGGCAGCATCTAGGGAGAAGCCTCGTGTGCCGGGCGAAGTGTCTCCAGCCCTGTTCCCCAAAGCGCGAGGCTGCAGGGCGGCCTGCGGGGCCGGGCCAGGGGCGTCTGCACCCCCGGGAGGGCGGCCTGCCTACCGCCGGGACTGCAGGCTGTGCCGCGGTTTGTGTCAGGCCCGCTTTGGGGACCTGGCTGGGGACATGCTCCCGTGAGGTGTCCGACCAGCGCCTTTACACGGGCTGGTGAACGGGGGATGTTTACTCGTGCTTGGCTAGACGACAGTATCTCATTTTTAAAAATCCAGTTCGAGTGGTTATTTTAAAAGTCATTTTATTTCCCAGCTCATCTTTTTCATGGTATAAGGATAAAACTCTCACTGGCAAGTTCTGTATATTCTGGACTATTCATAAGCTTACTTTTTTTTTTCCTGTGCTAGCAAAACGAGGCTGTTTTTGTGCGAAATGTATTTAGACTTGCGGCAGCTGGCATTGCTGGTGTCCCGATAGTTTTAAATGTTTTTTTTGAGTGAGAGATACAATTAGGTATCTCTAAAGGAAGAGTTAAGTGAAAACTTTTGTCATCAGTGTCCCAGGAAACAATCGTGACGGCAGAAACGCAAAACCTAAACGGTTGTCAGCGCCGTCGAAGGCGGCCGGAGGGCCCGGGGCGCCCGCGACGACGGGGGATCAGCACAGAACGCCTTTCGACGGTCTGTGTCCCCCATGGCGGCTTGGCGCTCGGAGAGCCCCTCGCCGGGAGACCCAGAATGACACAGCTCAGACATGCTCAGACACGCTTGCACACGCTCACACACGCTGACACGCTCGCACACGCTCAGACACGCTCGCACACGCTCAGACATGCTCGCACACGCTCACACATGCTCGCACACTCAGACACGCTCGCACACGCTTGCACACACATGCACACGCTCGCACTTGCACATGCACCTGTACCCTGGCCGTGCTCACACGGGGAGGGGGGTGCCGCGGTGGCCGGGACTCCACAGCAGCCCGAGTGCCAGCGTGCCCCACCGTGACTCCTGGGCTCGGGGAGGGGCGGGGCGGGGGGCGTGTCGGGTGTTCCACGTTGGAGGGACAATGCACCGCATCTGACAGCTCGCAGTGGCCGCCAGCTGTCCTGCTTCGGTGAGGACACCGGCTGCTGCCCACAGCCGGGTGAACCGCGGGCACCGGGCTTTGTCCCTCTCCTTGTGGCCCAGGCCTGTCCTCGGCAGGTGGTGCCCCATGTGCTTGCCTCCATCACGCGGGTTTTCCTACCTGGGTCAGGTACAGAAGGGCTTCTCAGAGGTCATGGCTGCCCGACCGCTGACGCCCAGGGCCATGGCCCACCTGTGCTGGCTCCTGGCTTCGTGATGGCGGTCTAAACATGTGCTGGATCTTGGGGTGATGGGCCCAGAGCCGGGCTAAGGGGCGCTCATGCGATAAAGCGCCCCCAGGTG
>NW_011918887.1:0-1941 GCF_000151845.1 Pteropus vampyrus | reverse complement strand
CCAACTGATTTCTGTTTTTTAAGATAATAGAAGATTAGATAGGGTCGTACCTTCCATTGCTCTCAGGAAATCCAATTTTATAACAGCATCTCCTATTGTCAGCCATGACCCACAGAAACCAGTAGAACTGAGCTGCTTAATTATACTGGTGTATTCTTATCATTTTGATGAATTGGTGCTTCCCTAGTCTCTATTACAGAGCTCTGACAGCTGTGTTTTCCCCAGACTTCCAGAGTATTTCTGCTCTGGCATGTTCACTTCTGAGTTTTTGATTCCTTTCTTTACCATGGCATTTCTGATATTTCTACATTACTTATGTGGCCCAAGTTTCTAAGATTCATCTTGTCAGCTTACCAACACTATTTTTCAGGTCCTTGTCAAAACATTAAATCTTGTTTCATGGGATGGTATTCTCATAATGATAAACTCTTTCTTTTCCAATTTGATTTGCTCCCTCTTCTTTGATCCAGTAACTTGAAGATCCAGCCCCGTTTATAATTTCCCTTCTCCTATTGGCACATAATAGCCAAATCCTGCAGCTGTTTCAGCATCCAGTATGTAGCCCTTTTAAGCAGGCCCGGCATAGCATGAGTAAGTCAGCATAAGTATTTAAAACTTGTTATTGTACTGGTTTCCAAGAGTGAGGAGGTTGCCAGGAAGGGAAGTGGAAGTAGGAGCCAGGAGACTAACAAGCATTCTCTTATAACTTGTTTCCTCATTTATTTCCTAACAGGCATTTTCTTGCAGCACCCCTAAGTCATAGACTTCAAGTACAGAAGAAATTCTACTATATTTTAAGAAGAGAGAGAGCCATATCTAAAGACCCCCATATTCCTGGGGAATGTATGAATTCAAGGTTCTCATTTGGATTTTCTCAGATGTCTCCAACTCAAGTCTAGTGTTTTTATTTCTTCTCTAGCATACATTGATCTTGACATCAGAAATCTGCTAGGACTCAGAATACTAAATTCTCTGAAGGTCTGTAACATTTACAATTTAATCCTGCTCCAAACCCTTTTCTTGGCTGCAATGAGGCCCTTGTGTTTTCACATCTTGCCTTAAATTAGTGATAATCTCCCTTTTCCTGTCACATTCTCTCTTCAGTAAATCTATGTTGCTTGGTAACAGTCACCCTAGTCAAGTTTCCTTATAAGTAACATTTCCCTTATGCCTATGAAGAACCTACAGTACAGCACTAACTAGAACGTTTCCTTATACTAGTATCCCATCACAATTCACCACTGAGAAAAGTAACAATTACTTGTTGCCTCTCCACCTGGATGATGGGATACTAGTATAAGGGATGTAGTGATCCATTTCCAAAATTTAATTCTAGCTTCTACTTCTCAGGACCATCCAGGCTCCAAATGTCTTAGATTAATTTTTTTAGAAACAGACCTTGGGATTGAGAGTATTGCACAGGTTGTTTGTTAAAGAGTGTCTTGGAATAATCAAATTCAGGGAAGTGATAAAGGCAGAAGGAAGTGACAAGGAGAAGATGAGCCATAATGCAGTTGTTACTACTGAGACTAAAATCAATCTTTTGTGAAGCTATGAAGTTGGGAGGGTCATTTGGGGTTGTTCTAAATTGGAATATAAGGGAGCTGAGTTGGTTTCCCTGCTTCAGTCCAGTGTTTGCCATCTGCCATCTCATGGGAAGAGGCATAGGCTTCGACATTGCAACTTCTTAGGTCTAAAGCCAATTTATAGTGAGGAAAATATTTGTTAACTGTTAGAAGGTGCTGGATGATTTTGTCATCCCTGAATAAAGGGTCTGGTTGGAAAATGAGAGGTATTCACCACAACAAGGAATTCGAGAAACTAGTGGAAAGGTTAACTTTCTAGAAAAATAATAAATCATAAAATTAACCCAAGAAATAGAAAACTTGTTTAGACCAAACACTTTAGAGAAATTTAGAAAGATGACTTAAATGTATCTTG
>NW_011918886.1:0-4301 GCF_000151845.1 Pteropus vampyrus | reverse complement strand
TATAATTTAAGGGGAAAGAGCACTACGGTTATTCTGGTTGGACACAGCCAGGCCTGCTCAAAGGCTTTGCATACGTTCACTCGTTTATTCCTATGAGCAGGTACTACTTTTATCCCTATTTTACAAATTGATAAACTGAGGCCCAGAAAGGTGAAGTGGCCCAAAGGCCATGCAGCCAGCAAGCGGTGTGGCTCTAGGGTCCATGCTCTTAACCAAAGTACCACGACCATCGGTGTTGTCGCCATCAGTAACTGTGCTCCTGGTTCTTGCAAGCAAGCTATTTTGCAAAGCAAATGCTTTAACCTCTCTGAGTTTCCAATTCCTATTTCTAGGATCAGAACCCTGAAGCAGCTGGTACAGGAGGCAGCGTGAGTAACAGCTGCCTATGGTGTCTGAAGTTCCAGAAGCCTGGGCCTGCACCAGCGCGTGGCTCCTGGCTCCCTGCCAAGGAGGCCTGGCTCTGCCCTGACCCATTTCTCAGGCTCCCCTCTACGTTCCTGTCACCCTGCCAGAAAATCCACAGCTGTGCCACTGTTCCTGCTTGCACTCAACGGTGCCTTAAAACCCTCTGGCACGCAGCTGGCAGGAGATGAGAAAGAAGCCTGCAGGGTGCTGGGTCGACCTCAGCTGTCACTTTGCTCTCGCTGATTCGATTTCATCCTGTAACAATCCTTCAATTTCTTCCATTTTACAACTGAAAAAAACTAAGCCTCAGAGAGGCAGTTTGCCCGCTGACTTGTCTCGCAACTGGAAAGAACCTGTCTTACTCCACAGTGTTCTCTGCCCATTTCACTCCACCAATACCCATCATGACATCAGACTTGCACGGGTGTCACTGCCTGTCCTGCTCACAGTGCCTGGGCTTAGGAACCATTTACTGGACGAATGAATGCACATCTGACATAACAGCATGGAAGTGACGGTGCTCGGAGTCACTGTGTCCATCTCCTGCCTCTGGATCAGTCAGCTGTGAGGTACAGAGGTGTGAGCCCCTTTTTGAAGGGCCCTGCCAGTGACCACCTTGTGCCACCCTTACTCGCTCACTTCCTCCAGGATCTAAACAACGTTCCCCGTGGGAAGTTCTTTCTTGTGTCTATTACACACCTGCCATTTCACGAGGACTCTCTCCCATTCACCTTTGGGAAGAAGGGAGAGGAGCCTGAAGGAGGAAGTCCCATCTGTGGAAAACTCGTCCCTTGGCAGGGTCACGCCCAGGGCACTCTCTCCTGCAGTGTTTGCTTATGTCTTTTCACATTTTGGTCTCCCCAGCGATGGTGCAAGAAGGCAGTGCAAAGTCTGATCTCTCCTGTACCAACAGAGCAGAACCAGCCCAGAGCAGGCTCACAGGCTGCATGGGATGAGAATGCTTTCATGATGACTGTATTGCTCTTCTGAATAAAAACGACTGATCCCCATGCATAACCCTCTGAGGGAGAAACTATTATTATCGCCATATTACAGCTACGGAAACTGAGAAACAAAGCTTCCAAGTCTCTTACTCAGATCGTACAGCTTGAAGGTGAAGCTGGAAATAGGTGGGTCTGAATGAACACATTCCTCTCCATTCATCCTCACAGCCACTCCATGAAAAGCACAGATTAGCATCCTCATTTAAAATGAGGTCCAAACAGGTTGATTAATGTGTCCAAAGTCACACAGCTGTGAGAGACCAAGACTAGACTTGAACCCAGCCTGACTCCATGGCCCTGGGGCAGTGCTATCAGCACTGCAGAGCAGAGGGGCTGCAGTCAGACATTTGGGGACCTCTTGTTTCCTGCGGAAGCCCTGGCTTCCTGCCGGGGAACTGGCAGCTGCCCAGGGCAGCAGTAGAGCAGCAGAGATGCCCCCTCCCTGGCTGTGGTTACCCCAGTGACCAGGGGCTCCTCTCCTCTGTCAGGCCGGGGAGGTGAGGGACGGTTTGCCAGTAGCATCCTGATCCTTAGATCTGGAGTCCAGGAGACACCTTTCCTCAGCCTTTCCCCTCCCTCACTCTGGGTGTACTCTAGACTTTGGAGAGTTGGGACTAGCGGGGCAGATGGAGAAGGAGAGACTTTAATTGAGGGGTGTGCAGCTGCAGAGAGGATGTTCAAGCCCTGGTGGGCCCTTAGCTGAGGTTTAGGGTCTGAGTGACCCAAACGGAGATGAGACCCTCCTAGATAGGAGAGGTCTATTGGCTCCATTCACATCAGTAGGATTTAAATTAGACTCTAGAAAGGATGGATGGGCCTGGGACACCTGGCCTGGGATGGTAACATGGAAGGTGTGGTCCTTGGACCTGGGTGCTGAAAGGCTTCCCCTGTGGGCCTGAGGCAGGGGATCAGAGTGGCGTTTTCTGCTCCAGGACACTTCGACACAGGAGCTCAGGAGCCCTGGCTTCTCCATTCGCATTCATTAATTCAGCCAAGAAGAAAAACTGCCTAGAGGCCCCGGATGCTATGGCCTCCACGTCTCTTCCCAAAGCTGGACATCCGTCACACTCGCGGGAGCGAGTCCAGTGCGAGTGGGGACATCTGCCTGACCCCCATCACCGCGGGGCCCCCAATTACCCCTTGCATGGGAGCCAGGAGCTTCCTCTCTCAGGGAAGGGGACCGGCGCGGGGATTCCCCCAGGGTCGCTCCCCTGGTTCGTGACTCCTCACTGGGGGTGTCGCCCCACGGCAGCTGCGACGACTAGCGGCCCGGACACCGCGCCTGGTTCCTGGTCGGCCCACTGCCGCGCACTCACCTGCGCTCATGCTGGCTCCTCGCGCTCATCGCCAGCCCGGCGCTGCGGCTCGTGGCCCGGGCCCGGGCGTCGCGAAGCCCCGCGGCGGGGGCACATGGCGGATGGCAGGGACGCAGCGGGGACAAGGAGGGCCGGGACAGCTGCAGCAGCCGGCGGCGGTGGAGCCTGGGAAGATGCCGCAGTTCGGTTCTGAGCGCCGCCAAAGCCCCGGCCCCGCCCCGCACACTGCGGCCCCACGTCCGCCTGCCCGCCCGCCGCGCCGCGGGGTCTGCCGGGACTTGTAGTCCGAGCCGCGCTCGCAGAGGCAGAGCTGGGGCAGTCCTCAGACACACACACTGACAAAGAGGGCCAGACACTCAGAGAATCCGACAGGACCACCCACAGACAGACAGAGGTGCGACACTCTGGAAATCAGATAGGACAACCCTCAGACACATAAACACACAGACACACTCAGATAAAATCCTCAGACACACAAACACAAGTACCTAACACATCTCCCACCCCATATCAATTCACATACAGAGATACAGATACAGCAACTCTCAGATACACAAACAGAAGGAGGACGCAGGGAAACAGGACAAATCTGGCACACAAATACACAGGTACACAACAACCTCATACACACGTAGATACGGACTCCCAAGATAGACACAGGAGCACAGATTCACACACACACACAGATTCACTCACGCAGGTGACATTGAGAGACAACACACACACACACACACACACACACACACAGTGGTATGACACTCAGAAACACAGATGTAACAATCTCCACCCACCCACCACACACGCTACACTTGGAGTCAGCCCCAGCTGCCTACCATATGCATGCTGGTTCAAGGGGGCCTCCATCTCTTCCAGACTGTGTGACCATGGGCGAGTCAGTTAACCTCTCTGGGTCTCATTTCTTCTTTTTAAAATTTTTAATTAAAAAAAATTGGGGAGAGGGGGCTCATTTCTTAACCCATAGGGCGGCATTGACATTAGCAATGTCTGCTTCATAAGGTTTGTGAGGATCACATGAGAAAAAACATGTAAAGCACTCGAGACAGCGCCTGTCACTGCTCAGTAAATGTCAAAGAAGGAAGACACACCTGCCCAGAGCAACACGGTCAGATACGCCCCTGCAGAGATACGTGTGGACACAGGGAGACTACGGTGATGCACAGGAGGCCTCTAAAATGCCAGAGAAATAGCAAAGGCACAACGCAGCCTTCAGATGCCTCACAGCATGATTCACATGACACCACTGCACAGGGGGGATGCACGGAGGCCCCCGAAAGGCACTGGAGACCTCATACTTGTATGCAGCGTTCATCACATTGCTCCATAGTGACAGGAACAGACAGTGTTCTCTTGATCCCAGGGTCAGTGGCATTTGGACTAAGGACTCCTAAGGGTGGAGGGTGGATCAGAGACCCCAGGCTCTGGGGCAAACCAGGGAAGGATCACAGCAGGCCAAAGATAGGACTGGGCCCGATCCACTGTCATTCATCCACTATGAATTTATGGAGTGCTGGGATACTGTTCTGGGAGCTGGGAAGAAAAGGGTGAACAAAGCATG
>NW_011918885.1:0-2115 GCF_000151845.1 Pteropus vampyrus | reverse complement strand
CACCTTAAGGACAAGCTAAGACCATCAAATGTATTCATATAGGTCTGATATTACATAAATATTTGAATATATATTCATAACCAGATTAGCAATGTAAAGATCTCTTTCTCTCAAAAAATCTCTCATTTATAGTTTGTTTCCATACTATAAATAATCCCATTATTAGTTTTAAGTTACCAATAGTTTGACCACCATCCTATAAAATTCATGAATATTAAATGTTTGTTCTAAGGAGGATGAATGATATAACTGTAGTACACCATTATAAACATATCTGTATCTGTGTCTGCACTTATATTCTTCTTTCTTTCTTCTTTCCTTTCTTCCTCCCTTCGATCCTTCCTTCCTTCCTTCCTTCCTTCCTTCCTTCCTTCCTTTCTTTTTTTTTTCTTTTCCTTTCTTTTCTTTCTTTCATCCATTTAGAAGACATGTGCCCCAGGGCTCTTATTACGTGATGCCTCTTAAAGGTATAATCCATGCTTCTTAAACTTAGAGTGTACACACGAATCGCCACATCTCTGAAAGTTCAGATTGTGATTCAATAGTTCTAGTGTGGGGTTTGAGCCTCTGTGTTTCTAATAACCTCCCAGATGCTGCCTATGCTGCTGGTTTATGGACCATACTTTTGAGTAACCAGAGTTTATCTGTAATCCAATATTTTCTCTTAAGTTCCTGCAAACACGTTTAGATAAACGATCCTTTAATTTTTCTCTACATAAGCCTCTCAATTTTTTTTCATATACATTTTATCTAGAATAATTTATCATTTTCCTGGTGGAGAATTCTACCCCATATTTTTGCAGCTAAACTACTTTTAGGATTCTCCAAGGAACATACTGATTACACTGTTGTGTTGCACAAAAATGCTACTCTTGAAATTTCACAGGCGTGTTAGTGGTGAGAGTGGCATAACCAGGAACAGATGGCCAAGAATAGTTTAGCCCTTTGAGAAAACTGGATTAAGACAACGTTTGCCTTTTTCAGGCTCTGTAATATACACATCAGAGTCCAAACCATTTCCAGTTTGACTCTGAATTGCTTTTCCAATTTCTTCCCCTCAGTCTTTGGTAGTTTCATTTAGATTTTTCAGCATCGAAACTATGATAAACATTGACCTACTTTATGTAAAACATCGTTTTTCTCTTTTTAGCTATGTCTAATCTGGAGCTTGTGGCCCAATCTATTGTCTTTATTTTTGCTGGCTATGAGACCACTAGCACTACGCTTTCCTTCCTTATGTATATTTTGGCCACTCACCCTGACATCCAGCAGAAACTGCAGGAGGAGATTGATGCAACATTACCCAATAAGGTGAGTGGGCGATACCTGGAGAGGGAGGGAGGAAGTGAAGCCTTAGCTGGAATGCCTCCTCACCACTTGCTGGGAAAATTTTTTCAGAACGTAAACATCAGTTTTTTCAACTGAGCTATTTAGGAAGGGTGTAAAGAGAAAAACAAAGGGAGAAACATAGGTAATGAGTGCTAGTAAGAGATACATAAGATCTTTAAAAAAGTGCTTGTTCCGGCATATCGATTCCTGTTACCATAATAATGCCAATTAAAAATAAAAATAAAAATAAATCTCCGTGGCAATTAACAATAAGAATTTGTTATACAAGTGCGTTGACAGATATCTCTGTTAATATCAGTGGGATTTGCTTTGGTCTGGCTATTGGCTAATTGAGACTGGACTTGGATAAACTGGTAGGCTGACTCAGATCCACACATGTTCCACGTGACTCCCATACTCCAGAAAACTAGCCCAGTTGTGTTCTTCTCAGGTAATGGCATAGGGCAGGAACAAGAAACCCAATCATGGAGCTGCCTTTCAGAACTCCTCCTGCATCACACTTATCCAACATTTCACTGGTTCAAAGAAAACCACATGGCCACCCCCAGCTTCATTATGGGAGGGCACCACCAAGTTAGATGGCAAAGGACATGGACACAGGGAGGGATTGCACCATTATGGCAATCTACCACCTTGGGTAAAATTTTCAGACTAGGAGAAGCCTAGTCTGTAAATCCTAACGCCCTTTACCAAAATGAGTTATTCTTAGAGCTCCTAACAGTTCAAGAGTATTGCATAGACTGAGTTGAAAGTTGACTTGATCCC
>NW_011918884.1:0-1030 GCF_000151845.1 Pteropus vampyrus | reverse complement strand
CAATTTTCAGTACTATGTTGAAAAAAGTGGTCAAAGCAGACATTTTGCCTTGTTCCTGTCGTAAAGGGTAAATATCAGTTTCTCCTCATCAAGTATGATGTTAGTTGTAGCTTTTTGTAGATGTTCTTTACTGAAGGAAGATAATTCCTCCATGTCCATAACTTGCAGTTTTTTTTTCCTTAATCAATTTCAGATGTTGTCAAATGTTTTTTCTCCATCAATTGAAATGATCATGTGATTTTCTTCTTTATAGTCTATTGATCTTGTGGGTTTATTGATTGATTTTTTTTTAATGGTGAATCACATATACTTACCTGGAAAATATTCCATTTGGTTATGGTGTAAAATTGGTTTTTACGTTGTTGAGTTTGATTTGCTTTTATTTTCTTGAAGATTTTTGCCTCTAAGTAATGAGAAATATTGGGCTATAGTTTTTGTTTTTTTTTGTTTTGTTTTGTTTTTGTCTTTTTCTGATTTGGGTATAAGGGTAATACCAGTCTCATGGAATAAGTTGAAATATGTTCTCTTTTCTATTTTCCGGAAAGCGCTCTGTAGAATTTTGTTAATTCTCATTAAATAGTTGATAGAATTCTGCAGTTAAATGATCTAGGCCTGGAGATTTATTTCTCAGGAGATATTTAATTACAAATTTAATTCTTCAATGACTATAAGACTATTCACATTATGTATTTAATTTTGATTGATTTTCACTAGTTTGGGATTTTGAACACTTACTCGATTTCAAATAAATTGCCAAGTTTATTGATGTAAAGTTGCTCATAGTATTCCCTTATTAACCTCTTAATCACTGAAAGATCTGTAGTGATATCTCTATTTTACTCCCAATATCGTTGATTTACTTCTCTTTTTAAACTTGTCCACCTTGCTGAATATTTATTAGGTGTACTGATTGTCTTGCAGAACTAAGTTTTTATTTTACTGTTATTTTATTGTTAATTTTATTCATTTATGATCTCATCTTTATTATTTCCTCCCTCCTCTCCCCTTTGAGCTTATTTTTCTTCTTTTT
>NW_011918883.1:0-887 GCF_000151845.1 Pteropus vampyrus | reverse complement strand
TCATTTCTGTCATTTTAAAACACACTGCCTGTTTTAAAAAATTCAAAGTAAAAACTCTATGCTCAGCAGTGGTTCTCAAACTTGGACATATAAGCATTGCCACGGGTCCTTCTTAAAAATACAGTTTCTGGGGTTCTAATTCTAGAGATATTGATTGAAAAAATTTAATGTGGGACTTTAGGAATCAACAGTTTCTATAATCTCCCACCAAGTGGATGAGACTTTACCAGATGAGACTCTAGAGTGAAATACAGCTTCTCTGAAGTTATCATTTTGGGGAGGGGGGGTGGCGAGAGAGGAGATACAAATAATCTAAAGTCATATCCATCTAGTCATTGATTTTTAAATGGTATTAATGTACTTCTTAAAAACTTAAAACAGTTCATGTACATGAGTATAAAATATTTTAATGTTACATGTATTCACTGAATTATTAATTTGGAAGTAACTAGAATATAGTGCAGGTTTAAACAAACTAGGCTTTAGTTCATTAACGATCAGAGTTTCCTGGTTATTAATTCGGCGTGTCACAGCTGTGAGATTCTTTACCGTATCGTGTTGCAGCTGGATCTTGTTTCAGTATTCCAAAGAACATCTCCTGGCGCTTGGACTGATTATCAAGGCTATTTTTCTTCTCTCTTCAGTGCTCCTGCTTTTGTTTCTTGTGAGTGTTTCATCTTTTTTTTTCCTCCAGGCTTCTTAGAGTTGCTTGAATGTTGGCTTTGGAAAAGATTGTTTGTAAAAGGCTTGAAGAAACAAGTTGAAATGTCTAGACGATGAAAAAAAAAAAATGTTATGTTAGCTCAATAGTAATACATGTTTCTAAAGGAGCATCGTATGATTTTTTTAAATGTTTTCCTGTTTCAACCATCCATCATATACTGAGA
>NW_011918882.1:0-3733 GCF_000151845.1 Pteropus vampyrus | reverse complement strand
AGGTAACTTACCTAAAGCCATACAGTTAATAAGTGCAGAGCCAAATTTCGAATCCAAGCCATCTAGTCCCAGAGTCTCTGCTCTTGAACCCTTTGCTGTCCTGTTTGTATGTTTGGCTGATGGAGGGAGGGCAGAAACTCGGAGAAGGCTAACAAGCACATAACAGTAGAAATATCACCAGGATCAGGGTAGAGAAAGAAGAGATCCTTTTGCTCATTTGTTTTAACTGAGGGAGAGAAATAGAGATAAGCGATTGCTGTGAAAAGTGAGATTTTGAGGAGGGAGATGAATAAAGAAGCATCTTACAATATCTCTACGTTATATGGCATGGTTTGCCCCCTGGATAAATGGAGGAAATGCCATGTAGGGATGACCTTTTGGAAGAACCATTCCATGTCTGAGACCTAAAGTAACTGACAGAGTGCATGAGCCATAGGGGTCTGACAAGAAGGCATTAAAAGGCATCCCCGCTGGATGAAGAATGGCTTTCACTTTGTTTTCATTGCTAATTGATGATTTTCACTATCATTTTAAAAGAAATCTTATGGCCAGAGAATTTGAAGGGCTGCTATTTATGTAAAGACAATATGACAGCAGATATATTCAGAACATAGGATACATTATGAAGATAAGAAAGACTGCTCTTTTAAATCTATATCTCACCTAGAAATTTTATGTTATGAAAATATTCAATCTATTTTTGACTAAAAACTTTACTTCAGACATTGTCTGGCCTGCACTAAATGTTCCACATAATAAAGCTTCTCTTTTCTTCTCTCTACGCTCACACCACTCGCACCCTAGCCCCACTTCAGAACACTAATGTCAGTTTTTGTTCCACTTTAGATAATGAGCAGGATGAACTGCAGGTTTCAAGAGGATTTGTGCTATCAGTTGACAAACACATTGAAAGGGAACCTGGACTCATTCCCTGTTTCATATTAACCATTTCTTAGGAAAGGTACCATGTAGCCATTAATTTATCTTGAGAGAGAGAGATATGAGCAGAAGTGCTTGCCCAGTATATTTCAGTTATTTGGAATAATAGTTTTTCAAAAGAAGTGATTTGTTTCCCTTTACTTGGATTTAAAAAAATAAAAAAAGCAGCTTATGTATTTGTCTGCTTCACTGGTTCAGAATTGGATCCTATTATTGAAATTGAGACAATACAGACCATTTGTGTGACAGGCACTAATACTGAACATGTGTACATCTTGAAGCAGCCAGACAGATAGACTTGGCAGCCCTTGCCCCCTATATGAATTTTCTGTCCATCACCACTGAGAATTGAACAAAAAAATCACTCAAAGGTCTCTGACTACAACCTCGCCCAGTGTTGAAAAAGGATAGAGTGAAGGCACTTACCTGACCTTTCATGGGACGCTTGAAGTAGGTATCCGATTGCCTTCCTCAGGCCTTATTTCTCTACCAGCCTGCCAGTTACTCTTTTTCTTGATCATTGTCACATTTAACATTACTCGGCATTTTATATTGTTAATTGTTTCATTTTAATCATTTTTTCAAAATTAAAAATACAGGAAAATACAAAGGAGAAAACCATCATTTAAATTCCCACCACTCAGTAACAACTTACCACTTTGGGGAAAAAAACAAACAAACAAACAAACCAAAAAACCCTTTATTGTTTTTGGTAAAAATAATTTATGCTCACTGTAGAGAATTTAAGCAGTGCAGAAAAGTACAAAATAACATTAGGAAAAAAAAAGCCAATTTCACTATTTAGAAATAATCCTCTTTACTCTAGGTGAACATTAGTCCAGACATAATCCAAATAAATAACAGAAAAATAATTTTACAAATATTGAATTGTACTATCAATGTGTTAAAAAATAAAAGAACATTAATTTTACTTTACTTTAATTCAAGGGAGAAAAACTGAAAGTAAATTAAATAAATTGTTGAACCTCAGATAAATCTGTCTTAAACAAAAGATTTTCTTTAAAAATGTCTTCTAAGAAAAAAAAGTCATACAAATAATTAAGACTCTGAAGTCATTTTTTTAAACAATGTTTACAATTTTAAATAGTTCAAGTCTTGCTGTGAAAGAAAAGAATTTACCTCTTTTGCACACATCTTCTCAACTTTCTACCCATATATATCTTGGCACTTGTTTGGTTTTGAATTTTCTAGAATTATAAAATAAATATTTAGTTTTATATCCATATTTCCTTTGGTTGTTTGGTCATTTTATGTCTAAGTGGGTCAGCTTTACGCACACAAAGATATTGTTTTTTTCACCACTCTATCACCTAGAGTAGTGCCTGGAACATAGTAGGTATTCAATATTTACTCAGTTGAATTTTATTTATCTCTATAGTATGTACTGAGTTGAATGAATACATGGCTATATTTTTAGACAACAAATTCACTGTTCATTACTATTTTAATACAGTATTTCTTTCTCAGGTGTGCATATTAGTTCAAATTTAAATTGTCTGGATTTTGTTATTTTTTCCCCCATAAAAGTGCTATGGATAACATATTTCTGAAATTTCTTAATGTTTAGTAATAATTTCTAGGAATTTATAACTGAATTTTATCTTGTGTGAGTATAATGGGTCACAGTTTTGCCCTCAGGATTTGACAGACATCAGTTCATTTTGCTATTTTTAAATGTTAATGTGAAGTTTGAGACCAGGTTGATTTTTTTCCTTTTTTAGGTAATATTCTTTTTTCTCTGCCTTGACATATATTTAAAAGCTTTCTTTATCTTGTATATTGTCTATTTTTTGTCTATTAGGACCTTAAACATATTAATCATAGTTATTTTAAATTTTCTGTCTTATAGTTTCAGTATTGATGTTATATCTGAATCTGGTTGATTCTTTTGTCTCTTGGGAAATGTTGTTTTGTCTTGCCTTTTCACATGCCTAGTAATTATTTGTTGGTGGCAACCATCTTGTAGAAGACAGTAGAGCTTGAGCTAAATAGTCCTTATCCTGGAAATGGATACACCTTTCTTCCTTCAGGACATTAGAGTCAGTGTTTAACTTACTCTAGTCTGGAGTCGAGCTGGACTGGAGGTTTGTTGTTTCCTTGGTTATCTTCAATGTACCATAAACACCAAATACCTCTAGTGATACTCTATTGTTAGGATGAAGGCTGAAATGCCAGAGAGTTTCTCTCAGAGCTTACTCCACCCTCAGCTTTAGGTTATTCCTTTGTGCTGCACATCTGGGAGGGTCATGTCCATGCTCCTGGTACACTACTCACTTAATTATTTTTCTGTTGGTAATGGTGGTGGAAAGTTGCATTCTTTATTATTCTGAATAAGCCTAGAATATAAGTAGACACAATGTCCCTGAGCATCAGTGCCCTGGTCTTCTTAGTGCTCATATTCCTACCCTGGCTATAGTTCTGGGTCTAGGATGGATTTCTGTTCCTCTTCTGGAGGTAAAGATTTTTTTTCTCTTTCCTTCCTTTAGCTGCAATGGATTTTTATTAATGGACTAAAAGTGACAGATTTTGTTCCCCTTCCCATTCAAATTAAATCATTTGTTCCATAGAGATAATGAATGGGTGGAAGGGTCCCATTAGATATTTTTACTACCCATGGTGGCTGCTGTTATCCCCTGCCGCTACTCCCACGCAAATCATTAAGGACATTTATGTTTGCTCAAGACTCTCAACAAGTGGGGCCCATGGAGCAAAAGTCAGCAAGATGATACAAACTCTTCTTATATCCTCACATTGATGGGCTCCTACACTCTGA
>NW_011918881.1:0-2418 GCF_000151845.1 Pteropus vampyrus | reverse complement strand
TCATAAGCCCCAGGGGAGGCCCCCCCAGGGCCTTGGTCCTCACCTCACCCCGCGTCTCCCCCCAGACCCTGCTCTGGGAAGCCCATGAGGTCGAGCTGCAGCGGCAGAAGGAGGCAGAGAAGCTTGAGCGGCAGCTGGCCCTGCCTACCGCGGAGCAGGCCGCCACCCAGGTGAAGCTGCCCCGCCCTGGACCACCCTCCCTCCTTCCCTGGGCCTGCCTGACCCCCGCCAGCCCCCCCCCCCAACCTGGTCCCTGACACACTCTCCCTCCCCCAGGAGTCAACCTTCAAGGAGATGTGCCAGGGGCTGCTGGAGGAGTCAGATGAGGAGGATAAGGACGGGGAGCCGGGCAGGGCCCAGGACAGGGGGCCCGAGGCCGGAGGAGACCAGAACGGAGGAGCCGAGGCGCCGGCCACGCCTGCCCGCCTGGCCGCTGTGGACAAGAAGACGGAGCAGCAGCGGCGGCGGGAGAAGGCCGCCCGGATGCTGGTGAGCCCTGTGGGCTCGGGGCTGCTCTCCCTGCTCCCGCAGCCTGCTTTCTTCTTTCTCCAGCCTGCTTTCTGTCATCCCTGCCACCTGCTTTTGTATGCCCTTTGGAATCTGCAGGTGGCCTGCCAGCTGACTTTCCCAGCGCCCTCCAGGCGCCGTTCTGGGGTCAGGGGCTACGGTGGGGCACACGCTAGTCCTGCTGTTCTGGGGCTTGCTTGGGGGTGGGATGCCGGGGCCGCTGACGAGCAGACGTGTGAGGAAGGTCGTGGAAAACCATGGCTGGGGAGAAACGAGCAGCTGCCCCGATGTGACGTGAGGGGATCAGGGAGCCGGGACTGGCCCTGGAGAGGGTGTGGGAGGGGCCCTGGGCGGAGGGCGGTCCCCGTGGGGCCGGATGGTGCTGGCTGAGCCCGACCCCACCGTCCCGCAGCGCGTAGAGCAGGCCGTGGTGCGGGCCGCCCGGCTGCGGCGCCAGGAGCTCTTCAGACTGCGCGGGATCAAGGCCCAGGTGGCTCAGCGGCTGGCGGAGCTGGCGCGGCGGCGGGAGCGACGGCGGGCGCGGCGGCTGGTGGAGGCGGACAAGCCCCGCAGGCTGGGGCGGCTCAAGTGAGGCCTGAACGGGGGCGGGGCCCGATTCCCTATCCCGGTGCCTTCCTGCCTGTGCCTGGCCGAGTCCCAGACCCCTGTTCCCAAAAGCCCCGCCCCCCCCAGGGGCCCTTGCGCTCTGCCTTCGGCCAGGCCGACCCGAACGCCTACCTGTCTTCCCCAGGTATCAGGCCCCCGACATCGATGTGCAGCTCAGCTCCGAGCTGCCGGACTCGCTCAGGACCCTAAAGGTACTTGCCACCCGCGGCAACGTGCTGTGGGGAGCCCTGTGCCCAATGATGACACCCATCCTTGCTCCCCGTGCCCCTCAGGGGCTGTGGGCGACACCATGGCTGCCCCAGGCTGGGCCGGTTGGGCTGCTGCCGGGGGCTGAGGGCACGGGGTCCCAGGGCGCAGATCCCCAGGGCCAAGGGGCTGGGTGATGTGAAGCTTGAAGCTGTGACCCTCAGAAGGCCTTGCGTCTCAGCCAGGTCATCATGGCTCCTGGTCTCCTGTCCTGTTCTATAGCTAAGAATAGATCTTGTTTCTTCTCCACTCGGAACCTTTTGGGGTTCCAGCACCCCCTCCCCCACTCCCAACCCTGGCTTCTGCCGCACTGCTCTCTGCCCCGCCTGGCCTTGCCCACTCTGTCACCAGGCTCCTTCCTATGGCTTCTCGAAACCCAGCTGAGACGCAGGCCCTGGGTTGGCACCCGTCACCCACGAGCGCAGGGCCAGCGGGGTTTTTGCTGGTGGGGAGATCGCAGGGGGCCGAGTCCCGGTGAACCCACGGCCTGCTGAAACCCCTCCTGTGTCCCCCTCCTGTGCCCCGCAGCCCGAAGGCAACATCCTCCGTGACCGTTTCAAGAGCTTCCAGAGGAGGAACATGATCGAGCCCCGGGAGAGAGCCAGGTGAGGCCGGGCTGCCGTGGGAGGTGGGAGGTGGGGCCTGCGCGCGGGCGCGCTGGGCACTGACCGCTCGCCTTTCCTCCAGGTTCAAGCGCAAGTACAAAGTGAAGCTCGTGGAGAAGCGGGCGTTCCGGGAGATCCAGTGAGCGGCGCCCCCTTTTCCCGTCCGCTGGTGTCCACTGCGTCCCTGGGCCCATCCCAGGCCTGGTGACCGGCATTGCTTGGGTGAGGGAGGGTCAGCCCACCAGATGCACCTGAACCCAGAGTTGGGATGACGGGTCCCCAAATGAAAATGGAAGGGCCCAAGCCAAAGGAGGATGTCAAGTGGGCGAGAATGTGGGACCCCACTCCCCTCATCCACCGTCAGCCCCTCCCTCTGTCCCCAGGTCGTAGTTGCCCCTGGATGCCAGAGCCCCCACCCCTCAATAAAGCATGA
>NW_011918880.1:0-2581 GCF_000151845.1 Pteropus vampyrus | reverse complement strand
GGAAAACCTGAGTTTCAGCCCAAAGTCTGTCACTAAGTCTTGGGAAAGGACTTTCTGTATCTCAGTTTCTTTATCTGTCCAGAGCTGTTGCAGGAATCAAGGAAAATTCTACACGTGAAACATCCCACATGCGGTAAAACGCGGTGCTTTGTTGGCCATTATTATAACTGCAGCTGAGTTCATCCAGCACTTTTGAGCACACCTAATATGCCAAGTACTGTGTTGGTAAAGGTAGCAAGAACAGAAGACCCAATTCCTGGATCTAGGCTTAATATTTTATGGGGGCCAGATCCGGGAAAGGAGAAACACACAAGGTGTGGAAGGAACACAGCATATAGATACTAACAACAGCCTCCGTTGAGCATGTTGAGCTAGCCAATAGGTAGAGATGGCCGAGGCAGATGTATAGACGTCAATCCTTAGATTCAGTGTGGTGACCTGGAAAGAGCATGGGCTTTGGGGCCACAGAGAATAAATGTAATCTTATTATTCATTTGGCTATTAGATAAGTCAATAGTTTTGAGGAAGTTACTCCACTTAGAGCCAGAGGGATTTGCAATTATTAATTAATGTATAAAAAGTAGTTGACACATTCACTCACTCACTTATTCATTCAACAAATATTAACATTATTCAATGTAATAGATTAGATAGACGAAGAGAGGAGATAAAACCCCACAAATACATGAAATGAATAATTAATTTTGGATGATGATAAGTCATGTAAATTTAATAAATACTGTGATGTGATAGGGAGTGCCAGAAGGTGACATGTTAGGTTCGGTGGATGAGGAGGGAATATTTTAGCTGAAATGTGAGTGATGAAAAGGAGTCGGCCGTTATGTAAACATAACAAATGATCATTACAGAACCCATGTTTTTGCCCAGAATAGTAGGTATCAAATCATCAGAAAGGTGCCTAAGAGATCATCATAACCTGCGATAATTTTATTTTTGGAATGTGCCATCATTATCTAAGGAGTTTGTTAAAATGCAGATATCAGGGGTCTAACTCTCAGTTGCCAGCTTAGTCAAGCACAGAATCAAGGTCTAATTTCTATATTTTGCAAAACTGTCCAAGTCCAGCTGTCTTTCCAACTCATCATCCTCCTTGGGTTCCAAAATGTAGACAGTGTTGCTGTGCTTCCAGCAGCCTAATTACAGAGAAAACTGCTGGTACTTAAGGCTCTGAAGAGCAGAGTTGGTAAAAAGACCCTGAACTTGTGCTGTTGACCATGAGTCAGGGCCTTCTAACTGCAACTGTTTCTTTTCATCTGGCTGCCTCCTGCCTAAAATGACTTACTCTAGGAAAACACCACAAATCACTACTGATTGGACCCTGCCTTACATCAATAATATTACTATAAATCCCATAAATGTAATCAAATGGATTTAATTTGTATGGCCCTTGTTACATGTTACGATTGCCACCCCAAAAGATTGGGTCAGTGTACCAGTATACCCCAATCGAGAATAAAAAAGGTTTCACTTCGTTGACTTGAAAGAACTGATGCTTACTTGCATACTTTTATTTAATATCAATTTCATTTTTTTCCTTCTAAGTAACTTAACAAATTCTTCAGATACTGTTCTAGTTGTCTTTCCTCGGGCCCCGTTCTCCCGTGTCTTTCTCTCAGTTATTGGGTTATAGATTGCTGTATACAAATCTTTAGTGACAGTACATGAAAAATTGTGAAGCTGAATTCTTTGAGAGGCAAATCTGAAGGTGGTCCCGATATTGGGGGCTTTTTCCTGGTCTGAAGAAAAGTCGCTCCAAGCCCCCTCTTCTCTGTGGCCCTTTCCTTCTTACTTCTGTAACTGGGGGGCATGCTGGCACCCCGACATTCAGAGCAGCCTGGAAAAAGCAAAAAGCCCCTAAGAGTTTTCAGCTTGAGGCAGCAGGGGCTGAGGAGGGTCTACCTTCTCCCTTTGCTTAGGGGCCAGTAGGTGTTCACAGGTGATCTGTTCTTAGATGAACCTTAGGTGACGGAGTAGGGGGAGAGAGAGAGGAGAGAAAAGAAATCAATATTTTATGAAATTTAAAATTACAAAAAGGAGTACCCTGAAGTATAAAAACTAAAAATTTCAACAAACACCTAGTGTTAAGTTTAATGCTCTTTGATAGCTTTACATTATTTTCTTTTTAAAAAATGAAATAATACTTTCAATGACGTATAAAATATTATAAGGTAACATAATGGACACTAGTGGACTCAAGAACCCATCTTTGTAACATTTTGCCATATATCAGTTTTCTTTGCATATTTAAAGGTATGCACTCACAATTAAGTTGGTAGATTTTTGTAACAAAACGGAATGATACTGTTCATATCGTTTCTAAACTTGTGCTCTTTATTCGATAATAACGCATTCACATATTTTTCAAGTTAGTATATATGAGAGTGTTTCTCAACCTATGACGCACATTAAAATCATTTGAAGAACTTTGAAAACAATACTCACACCTGCAGAGATCCTGATTCAATTAGTCTGGGGAGGGCGAAAAGTCCTCAGATGATATAATTGACAGCCAGGCTTGGTACTATTCTTATGGATATACCTCTTTTTAAAAAAATTACTG
>NW_011918879.1:0-1794 GCF_000151845.1 Pteropus vampyrus | reverse complement strand
CAGGAATGATTCAGACAGAGAAACTGGAGGTGACAGCAAAACCCCGGGCACCAAAGCTGGCAGCAGACAGGAGGACTGCGCCAACCCTTACGACGTCTGCTCCCCGAGGGGGCCTACGGCCCGGGAGGGCGTCATCGTAAATCGCACGAGGGGTCGAAATCCAAAATACAGCTCGACAAGGACAAAATCCAATGAAAACGGACAAAGGGTCTGCACAGACGTTTCTCCAGAGACGTGAAAACGGCCAGTAAGCTCGGCATCGCCACTCACGGGGAAAATGCGAATCAAAAGCATGGGCTGTCTCCCACCGGGGCGGCCACTCCCGACGAACTGGAAATGACAGGAGCTGCTGAGCCAAGCACGGGGCCCCCTGCATGCGGGCGGGGACACAGCCCAGGGCAGCCTCTGCCAGAAACAGCACGAGGCTCCTGGACCAACGAAAGCAGCACCACCGAACAGCCCGGCCCGGCGAGCCCACTTCTGGGCACTTATCCAAAGGAACTCAAAGCGGGACCTCGGAGGGGCTGGCGCACCCCCGTCCGTCACGGCGTTACTCACTGCACGGGGGAGGCGAAGACAACCAGCGCCCACTGAGTCCTCGCTGCGGGGCCCAGATCCTGGACGCCGTGACGGGCAGGTGGATAAAGGCAGCGTGTGCTTACAGCGGAATGTCACGCGGCCACCAACAAGAAGGCAGCCCTGTCACGTGCCCTGTCACATGCCACAGCATGGACGGACCGCACATGGACGGCACTGTGCTGAGTAGAATCAGCCAGGTACAAGAGGGCGAAGGCCACAGGACTCCTCCAGAGGAAGTATCTACAGTGGTCGAAATCGGAAGCAGGAGGGGGAGGAGAGGGACCGCCCGTGGGCCCGGGACCTCTGCGCCATGCGAAGTGACGGCTGCCACCGGGGCGAAGGTGCCCAAGGCAACTGAACTAGACGCTTAAAGTGGTTACGAGGGCAAATGGAATGCTGTATTTTTTCTTTTTTTTTACCACATTAAAAAAAAAAGAACAGAAAAAGAGGAAAGTGCTTATTTGTTTGAATGGGGGTGGGGGTTGATTTTGTCGCATATAAACCACCCCCCCGCCCCGGCGCCACAATGTCCTCTATAAAACAGCAGATTATGTTGTCAGCTCTGAGTGCCTGAATGCACCAGTGTGTCGCCCTTGTCACTTTTTTGAAACCATGCCACACTTGAACTCTGGCCTCCGTACAAATGCTCCCATAAGCCCCTCACATGGATCAGTAAACACAGACTATAGGACGGCATCCTGCCCTGCCGAGGCCAGCACAAAACGCTGCCGGACACACGCAAGCTCGCAGACTGTTCCGCAGGCCGGCGGTTGTATTTCATGCTCGGAATAAGAGGGCTGCTCCTTTTTATTACAAAACAGCACATGCGCATCCATCAAACTCACTGTTCCTCGTGGGGAGGGTGAGTCACAGCCAAGGAAACTGGCTGACCTTCATTTTCCTGCTGTAAATGCATTTCAACTCAATGCCATTCCATTCAGCAGACGCTGATTTCAAGTCCACCTTTGTCAGGCCCTGGGCTCAAAGGTGAGCCAGTCAGGACATCTACCTCCAGGGAGCTCAGAGTGCAGCAGGTGACAGCAGGGACACACGTAAGCGAAGCAGTAACAGGTCTCTGAACAAAAGCATCCCCGACCATGACAGAAACGTGAACCACGGAAAATGACTGCTTCCTGTGTCGTCACAGAAAAATATGAAGAAGCGACATCGAGAGAGGGCAAGACCCGCGTCCTGGGCGCTGTACGCAGCTTCTCT
>NW_011918878.1:0-1203 GCF_000151845.1 Pteropus vampyrus | reverse complement strand
TGCATGTGGACATATCAGTATTCAACAAGAAAATAAAGTTCAGTTTGAACAAGAAAAATGAAGACTTTTATGGATGTGTTCTGGAATTTCTCTAAGTTGTTCTTAAACCACTCATTTGCTAGAACAGAGAACATCCTGGTGTGACAACTAAGAGGATGGGCTTTGAAATGCGTCAGCCAAGACTTAGCGGCCTTGCCTACTCTTTCCTAACTGTGTGATCTTACATATGTAAGAATAATGATACTAGACAAGTAGACATCAGGTTCTTTATTTGTAAAATCGCCCCAAGCCAGTGCTCACCTAAGACAATTGTGAGATAACACACGAAAATCATTTAGCATAGCCAAGCCTTAGGAAGGACTGAATAAATTGCCATTGGTCGATAGTATCATTACAATTTCTATAAGTTCTACTAGTTCCTGCTTATGAGATTACACATCATCCATCATCAATAAAGACAAATTTTTGTCTTAATATTGTCTCATTTTGCCTATTAAATCATATTCAATATATAATATATAGCATTACATATATAGTATATAATTCAAGGAATCCCTCCTTATAATATTTTTTCTTTTCTCCTGAGAATACTGACAATTGAGGATATTCACTCTATGTTCTTTCATTTAATATGGTAGTAATATTGTAACACTTGATAGTCATGTATTTCATCAGAAGCAATAAAATTAATACCACTTTGTGCATTCATATTTTGAAATATTTTGTCCATATATTTCTTGGAATCACCTTAAGAAAAAAAATGATGTATGTATTTGGGTTAAATAGAGCGAGAGATACACTGTTACTTGTTTACTTTTTTGTTTTCTTGGTGTGTGGGAGGCAAAAATACTTTATTTCAGTAGTTGACATGTTTTTCTATCAATTTATTATTTTTATTTTTTTCTCGATTAATAAGTAAGTGCTAGTTAAGCTATGGGATGCTATGGCTGTGTAGCAGCTCCTTTAGCAAAAGACAGGTCAGAATCATTTGATTTGTTGAGTTAACTGAGCAATCAGCATTATGCAAAAGCAGTAACCCTGTGATGCATGGCTTAGCCCTAACCTTAACCTGCAATTACTTCTCCATAAAGCTCTGCTAATGCCTTTGTCAAGTACTTGTACTTCATCCACAAATTAGCTAATTTTCAAGTTGTGAGGTTAATACTTTATCTATGTTTCCTTTAAACTAAGTACTTATTGTCC
>NW_011918877.1:0-34362 GCF_000151845.1 Pteropus vampyrus | reverse complement strand
GCGCTGATTACTCTGCGGTCCAGGCCATACCCCCACCTGGTCAAAGGCCAGGCAAAGTTGCGGTCAGGACCAGGTACAGGGCAGAGTCAAGGCCTGGATCAGGGGTGGTTCATAGCTAGGTATGAGTGTGTTTGGGCCAGTCTAGGGGTTGGGTGGTCAGAATGGTTAGGAATTGCCAGGCTGTGGTAACGAAAATTTGAAGAGAGCAGAGACTGGTTTTTTTTGGTTTAATGAAAGATGACAGCTTTGTAACCTAAAATTGATAGCTGAAGCAACAAGTACTGATGTAGAATCTGAATGTTCCTCACCTGAGGGGCGGGAGAGAGATGGGGTGATAGTCAGTTGGTGGACCAGTCAAAACACACACAGCATTTCTTAACTATGTTCGCCACTTTATATGGCTGCAGTTCGTAGCATCCCAAAACAACATAGCAACTTCAAAGATCACTATTACAAATCATCATAACAAATATGATAATAATAATAAAGTTTGAAATACAATGAGAATTACCAAAATGTGGCACAGAGACACGAAGTGAGCATTGCCATTAGAAAATGGCACCAATAGCCTTGCTTAACACAGGGTTGCCACAAACCTTCAATTAATAAAAAAAAAAAATTCAATATCTTTGAAGCACAATAAAGGGCAGCACAATAAAATGTATATACCTGTGCTGCTTCACAGGTAATGCAAGTAGCTTACAACAGAGCATTCCTAATTCCTTCATCTTGTTCCTTATAATATTCTTGTAATTTACTTCACTTTTCCATAAGCTATAGTCACTGAATACATTGTTATTATTATTATTTTAAACAAATTGCTATTTGTTAGATCGATTAAGAAGGTTCAAAGGGCACTATGGATGCCCAGCAGACAGGCATAAAACAGGTGCTGGCCCTGAGATCCATGGGCATGGCCTTTGTAGGAGAAGGCAGGTGGAAGACCAGGATGAAGGGAGGTCTAGGGTAACATCCACATGAGGACTCAGGGGCTATATCCTTTGCTCCGCCTCTGTGTGCAGCTGCCCCTCGGAGAAGTATGGGCCAGGCCAGCTAGCCAGCGGGTTGATACCATTGGCTGTGGACTGGGAACCAAGAAACCTGCATTTACCTTCTAGCAGGAGGGCAGGTAGCCAAGCTTTCTTTCTTCGCCTCAGCAGCCCACTGGGCAGTAATGAAAACAGCTGTCCGGGAGACTGTCCCATAGGCCAGGTGCATCTTATCCCTCCTGTCTGCCGTTCCTGGGGCCACCATGACATGTCACCACAAAGTGGGTGGCTTGAAAAACTATCAAAACTCATTCTTCCACCCTTCTGGAGGCCAGAAGTCTGAAACCAAGCGTCTTTGTGTCTTTCCCTTTTACAAGAACACCAGTCATTAGATTCAGGATCATTCGGTAAATCCATAATGATCTCATCTCAGAATTCTTAACTAATCACAACTGCAAAGACCCTGTTTCCAAGTAGAGTCACATTCTGTGGCTCCAAAAGGACGTGGATTTGGGAGACACTGTTCAACCCACTACACCATCTTTTCAACATTCGTGTGGAGGCCTCAGGACCACACACTGTGAAGGAGGACTCAGGCTCAGAAAGTAAAGAGGCCGCTTGAGGTCACAGAGTAGGACATGTGGCAGAGCAGTGTCCCTGACTCCAAAGCCCTGACGCTTTCCCTTTTCCTCCATGGCACCATCTATGCGAGAGCTCAGAGCACCAACGCCAGCTCAGGAGGCTGGGCTCCGATCTGGGGGTGCTGTGGAGGCAGGTTTGGACTTGGAGTCAGAACAGTGGGTCAGGTTGTGCTGCCTTACTTTAGGCTTGCCACTATCCCTCTCTGGGCCTGTTTGCCCCCCTATAAAATGGGACATAACAGAGAGCAATAAAAGCATTCACAATCCATATGTCCAACAGTGAACTGATATCCAGAACATACGGATACACCAAGAGCCTCTAAAAGAAAAAGACAGACAACCCAACTGAAAAATGAGAAGGGAAAAAAAATTTGCAGAGAAACTTTACAGAAGAAGATATCCAATGACAATAAAATAATGAAAATATATTTAACTAAATTAGTCTTCAGGAAAATGCAAATTAAAACCACAATAAAATGTCACTCCACACCCACCAAACTAAGAAAAAGATGGAAAGTGCCAAGCGTTGGCAAGGATAAACTCATCCACTGCTGGAGGGAGCAAACTGGTGCGACCACTTTGGAGGTGTTTGGTGACATCTGCCAAAGCTGAACATCTGCAAACCTGTTAATCCAAAAATTGTACTCACTGGCTTCTGTGAAATGGAATATGAAATATGAAACACTAGGAAATGAAATAAAATGAAAAGCTTGGAAACTACTAAAATACCCATCAAGTGCAGAACTGATCACAGAATTCAATTCATACAACAGAGCAGTGAGAATGAACCAACTATAACTGCATGTGATAGTGTGGATGAAACTCACAAATACAATGTTAAGACACTAAATATGGCCAACAGGGAATAAATTCCATTTATGGAACATCGGGAATCTAAATGTCAAAAGTGAAGATAGTGGTTCCCCAGGGCATTAGTGACAGGAAAGGGGCACGAATGAGTGAGGCATCCGAAGAGTTGGTCACATGTATCAGCATGTGAAAAATTCATTAAACTATAAACTTAGGAATTATATACTCTTTTGTATGTATGCTATACTTCAATAAAAAGTTTCAAATATGCCTCAGAAATAGGGGATGTTTGAGGGCCCTACCAGCAGATGTTATCAAGTGGGATGGGCTTAGGAAGGGGCTGGCCTAGGGGATGAGGCTGGAAGATCGAGCCCAGGAAAGACATGCAGAGGGAGGAAACAGAAGTCCCAGGGGTCTCCGCAAAGGAAGTAGAGGCAATACAGACTCCCCCTTGGAAACTGAGGCCCGGAGAGCAGGCAAGGGAAGAACAGAAGTGGCCTCACTCACTCGGCAGATGGCCTTTCCTGTCAAGAAGTCCCCGGCACACAGCATCTCCTCATGCACAGGGGAGGTCTTACCTTCGTCGAGTCTGTGTTCATATAACATATTACAGAGCTTGTTCTCAATGAGGCCCACCTTGCCCTCTTGGAGGTGGAAGGGCGGGAGTAGATGCTCTGCATTAAGGATAAGAAGGAAATCAGTGAAGTGCACTGTAGCCTAGCTGAAGAGGCCAGACTGGTCTGAATGCCCACTCTCCCTTACTGCTCAGCACATGGGGTTTCCTCAGGACAGCTGAGCTTTCAGCATGGCTTCAGTTTCCCACCCATCCACAACATGCTCCTATCCTATTTCTAAAATGTTTTCAAACTCATCCTATCCCTACCTCCTCTCTCATAACAATGGAACGTGCCCTCTCCTATTACACAAAGAAAAAAGGTAAATCCCAGAAACACGTCATTCACTGGGGCTTAGCAACCATTCACCGACTCACCTACCCTTTTATGAACCATCCCATCCACTATGCATTTGTCTATCATTAACCTGTCCCATCTTTTCATCTACCAATTCCTCATTCTGTCTACCCATCTTTCCTCATACCCTCATTCATCTACTTGAGGATCTTTCCATCCATTTGCCCATCACCCACAATTTCATCCATCCCTCCATCATTCTTCTGGCCATCCTCCTCTTTTTCTACCAATATATCTGCCCACTCCATCGACCTGCCCACTATGCATTCACCCACCCATCCATCTTCCCTTCTACCCACCCACCCTCCCATCTGCCCTCCCCATCCATCTTCTCATTCCGTCACTCATCTGTTCATTTATCTTCATGCTGAGTATCTCTTAGACACTAATGACACAGGGGAACATTTTTGTTGAGGGAGGTAGTGTAAGTGAAGTAAATAGAATTGTTTTACATGTAATAAGTGGTGTGAAGGAAATAAAACAGGAAGATGTGATAGTAGGGGCTGCCTATTTTAGCTCACATTATCAAGTAAAACTCCTCAGAGGAGCGGCTGAGTTGTAAATATAAAGAAGAATGAGTCTTGCAAAGATTAGCGGGGAGAGCTAGCAGGGTAGAAAGGATGGCCAAGGTCAAGGACCTGAGGCGAGGATGGACTTAGCAAGTTCAAGGCAGGAAGGATGCCTGGTGGCAGGGGCGGCATGCATGAGGGATGCAGTAGGAGATGAGGCAGAGAGGATGGGAGCCAACGTCACACAGTGTCTGATAGCCAAAGTATGGAGTTTGGACTCTTTTCTAAGCACAAACAAGAAGGCACTGAGGGTACTAGGTGGGGAAGTGGTATGACTCATTTTAAAGCAAAAAAACAGCTGTGTCAGGACTGAAACAAAGCATTCAGGGAGGGATCTGGTATACAAATCTAGAGGTCATGATGGTCTATTGGACCAGGGTGGGGTATCTACCATGTGTCAGTCCCTGTGGCACAGACTGTGATTTTAAAACAAGTAAGCTGTAGTCCCTGCCCTCAAGGAAGAACCAGCTTCTGTGTGTGTTGTGTGTATGCATGAGAGAGAGAGAGAGAGAGAGAGAGAGAGAGAGAGAGAGAGAGAGAGAGAGAGAGAGAGAGAGAGAGAGAGAGAGAGAGAGAGAGATTAGTGGGACTAACTGTCCTATGATTAGGGGGAGTTTCTGACACTTAATAGACAAGGAACAGGGATGCTGACATCTCCCACCCAGTGAAGACATGGTTTGTCCAAAATGCCTGTAGCACATCTTTTGAGAAACATTGTACCAAATTATGGGCCTGCAACCAATTACAAATATATATTATTTTTTCTCTTAACTTATAAAAGGAGCATGTACCCAAAACATAAACACTTCTTTCTTTAATAAATACTCTTGTCCATAAGTCTTTCCCTACATTTCTTTTTTCTATCTAAAAAAATAACACACCTTTTCCTGTTATTCTGTTCACCTAATGAGCCTATAATGTAGATAGTTGACCAAAGTGGGGTTCAGAGAATTTCTTAAGTTGTAATCATTCTCAGTTGGTCATGTAGGCTTAGAGGTCAGAAGCCATCAAAGTGTTTTCTTTTCACTTTTCCCAAGCACCTTGCATGGCAATGTGAAAAAGGAGTGTTTGGCAGTGGCCTAGAATTGCTCAGGCCCCAAACATGACCTTACATTGAATCAAATCATCTCAGATCCATGGGCGATTAAAGCCTTGAATTCAAGAACCATGGAGATCAAAGAACCCGGATTCTTGATTCCAAAAATCAAAGATCCCCAGACGTTCAGAGCCTTGAACTTAGGGAACACTGATGCTTTAGAATCACACACTTTTCAGAACTAGAACCAGAGTGGTCCAGTCCTCTGGAAATGAGGCTCACAGGGCCAAGAACATTGACCCCTTTGCCTGGAACCCCTCAGACGAAGCTAATCCTCCCTCTTTCCATTCCCTCTCCTCCCTCTCCTCCCTTCTGCTCCTCCTCCTCCACCTCCCTGCTCTCTTGCACCATCACCTCCGACATTCCCTCACTGTCCTCGCTGAGCATCCCCCGGCAGGTTATCCAGCAGGACCGGTGAATGGGCAGCTGCATGCCAGCAGTTGGGAGGCAGGCAGTGCTGATGTAGGAAGTGGAGTTCACAGGCAGGTGCAGTTGCAACATGGCTTGTCATTCCCGAAGGCTTGGAACTCCTGGGTGAGTGATAATCTGGCTTACATATATCTTCTGGGTGTGCTGGGTGTGCTGGTACAGCTGAGTGCTTCCCAACATAACCAGGTAGTCCTCTGGGGCATGAGATTTGCTGGAGGACGAAGGGCTCACTGTCACCATCTGGGTGCGGTCTGGCTCTCTCTCCCTGTATCCTTGTCTAACTGCCCACACCCCTGTGGATGCCTCCATGCCGCACGATGCAGGCAGCTTTTGTCATCCCTTCCTGTCAGGAGCCATTCTTTCTTGAGGCTGATTGATATTCTACTTACAACCTCAGGAAACATGGCTTCCCCATTACATACTAGAACTGAAGGAACAGAGAATCTTACTTTTAGAAGGGTCCTTGCTGGGGCCATCACATCAGGCCCTTTCATTGTATTGCAAGAGGAGCTCTGGCTCAATCCTAGCTATAACCTGACCCTTCCCGAGGCCCCCATGACCCATTTCCTGGCCCCAACACTTTTCCTACCCCTTCTTTCTGTTAATACCTTCCTGACCAAGGGCTGCCTGTTCACTTGGTTAAAAGCACTCACAAAATGTTTGTGAAATGAGCAAATAAATGCAGGAGACAAAATCTCACCTTGTTCCCTGAATGGTTGTCATGAAACCTCCTACCTTCTTGACTTTGTTCATGTGGCTCATCCACCTGGAAAGCCCTTCCCCACTTTCACAGTGCCCACACCCCTCTGCTCTGGCAAGCACCTCCCGCTCCATGCCTACTGGAGCACAGCCCCTCTCCTGACCTCCCTCCCTCTCCCACAGGATCCACCCTTCTCACCCCATATTCTCATCTAACCAGATGGAGGCAGGTGAGGTAGGATCTTGCCACCCCCTGTGCCATAGAGGGACTCACATGGAGTGTGGCACAGTTTCTGGGCTCTCAAAGCCAGCTGGTGCATGAGCTCTAACTCCCTGACCTAGGCTGTGATGCCCCCGCTCCGTCAGTCCCCTCCTCATCTGTTCAGAAGCTGGATACTGAGTCAAGCTCAGAAGGGCCGACAGAGTTAGACTCCCAAGTGACCGCATCGTTCTCTAATGTCAGGGAGCCCCACCTCCGAACCAGGCGTCCTGGTACCACAAATCCTCCCCAGCACTTGGTTTTGGAGAAGTGATGAGAACTGCCCAGCCGCTGGTTCTCCATGCAGTTTCAGGTTCCTACCTAGAGTCTGACACCCAGGAATGCAGGGACATTGAGAAGTCATGATCTGAGGCAGGGAAGAGCCATTCCACACTGGACAGCGGCCAGGACGGACACTGCCAACCTCCTGGGGAACAGGCACAGGGGCTAAGGATGAAGGATGAGGGGGATCTGAGAAGGTGAGTGGGTAGGACTATCCAGGTTGAGAGGATGCAAGTCCAAGGCAGGGATGGCGTGTGTTTGGAGGCCACAGGCTCTCCCAGAGCAAAGCCCAGAGGAGCTGGCATAGGACACCCATCAACCCTTTTCTTCTCCCCTACGTCCTTCTCTGCTCCCAGCCCCTCTGCTGGAGACCCACGAAGGAGGACTCACTTGACAAAGCAGTGGGCGGTGGTAACCAGCCAGCGTGCGTCAATAAGGACAGCTCCACAGATGTGCAAGTTTCGGTACAGTAGGCTGGCCTGCCATGGCCACTGTCCAGCCACCACATCCTGGCCACCATAGATCTTGCTCATTACCTTGGGCTTCCCACACACTGTGGAGACACCCCTCCCCCAGAATATGATAAACACACCGGTGGTATCCCAAATACCACTACCAGGGAGGCCCTCCTGCATCTCACACATGAGAAAAGCAAGGCCGAGGGTCAAGTGGCATGCCCAAATGGCAGAACTGCCCAGACTCTGCCTTCACTGGCTGCACCAAGGTCTGGATGGCAGACCACAGCTGAGCAAGCCCTATCGCTTGAGGGCCCAGGGATCTGGTAGGATGGGGCAAAGGGGACCAAGGGTGGCCATAGCAGCTCACAGCAGCATCTCGTGGGAGAAAGAAATCCCTGAGTGGGCATGCCGAGGGCTGGGCATATCACAGACCTTATTTCCCTCAGTAGTACACCCCACGCCTACTCTGCAGATCAAAGAACTGAAGGTCTCAGAGGGTACCGATGCTCCTTGCTTCTGAGTATCTGTGCCCTTCCACCATACCCCAGTATCTTAGGGAGAGAGGTTTATAGGCAGGAATCTGGTGCTGTGTGACCTTGGGAAAGTCACTCCTCTCTGACTCAGGAATCTACATTTCTGGAAGTAGAGGGAATGGGCTGGGACTTCAGACCCTGGTTCTAGGGCTCACAACTGAGAGGGCCGGGGAGCCGGTGTTTACCCACTCCCACTGAGAGGTGGATCCTGGTCCAAAGTCTGCCTGTGCTTGGGTGTCAGGGAGAGGAAAGAGACCGCTGGCCCAATTTTGGGCCCCTCATTCAGCAGTCCTGGTGCCTTACTCCACTCAGTCCCAGTTCCGGAGCCCCACCCCCAGGTCGAGAGTGGGGGTAGTACCCTGAAGTGGCCCGGGAGTGGAGGGGGTGGCCTGAGCCCCACGGTGCTGAGTGGTCTCTGGGCTTCCTAGGCGAGGTGGGAGAGGCGATGGGAGTCAGGTGACCCCAGGCACTAGCCCCAAGCTCCACAATGTAGCACGTTCATCACACACAATGGCGGCCATGCACCTGGGGCTCCCGGGGCCAACTGCTGCGAACCGAAGGCGGGGACGCCGCCTCCAACGTCTCACCTAGAGCTGAGGTGGGCGTGGCTGCGGTCGGGGACCTTCCCGGACCCTGGGCGGCCAAAAGCGGTAGCAGCAGCAGCAGCCAGAGCAGGGACCATAGCCGGCCTCCGCCTGGGTGGTTACTACGAGTCTCCCGGCCCATCGCCAAGCCCACTGACCCGGGCCCGACCTCTGCCTGACCCTGTGCAACAGCGGGCCTTGACCCTACCGTGACCCCTGTTTCAGCCCAGCCAGGAACCCACCGGCCAGTACTCAGCCCCGAGTCTACCTCAACCCTTCCACCCTCCTACCACCTCTCCCACTGACACCTCCACACACACAGCTCTACTCCAGTCTAACCCACCCTGACCAGCTCTGATCCTCAGCCTGCCCCCAAATGCCACCCGACCTAGTCCTGACCCAGACCTGACACTGGCCTTGATTCTGCCTTGAACCTGGTCCTGACCACAACTTTGCCTGGCCTTTGACCAGGTGGGGGTATGGCCTGGACTGCAGAGTAATCAGCGCTCTTAAGAATTAATGAGAAAAGACAGTAGACTATGCATGGAAAAATGGGAAAGGGTACACAAAGGTAAATCATGAAAGAGGAAATTGAAAAACCCACGAACAGGAATAAAAAAGGTGGATCTAATTAGTTATCCAGAAAATGAAAGTCAAAACATGTCATTTTCAACCACCAAATTGTAAACATTTCTAGAGATTGGTCAATCTGCGATTTCTCTATAGAGTGAGGGAAGCATCCAGATTTCAAAGACCTGTTTCCTATTGTCTGCTCCAGGAGGTAATGTCCTGGATTTCTTGTACCGGAGATAAGATGCTATCTCTTGCCTCACGTTCATTTTCTTACGCGTTTGTCTTCATCACTGGACTGTAAACTCCGGACTACCAGGAAATTGTTTCATTCACCGCCGAGTGTAGGGATAAGAGGGAAATGGAAATAGCACTGCACATGTATACACTAAAAATATCAATTTAATAACTACTACTGTTATTGATGAAAGCAGAAACCTAAGAACCACAGCCTTACCTATTGGTTAAGAACTTGAGCTTCAATAAATTTTTAAAAACATTTAGGGTTTGGTAAAATTGTGCGAGTGTGAGGAAGAATTTCTATTTCAGTACAGAGACTGGAAGAAGAATTCATCAATTTCGTAAAAGCGACGACAGGATCGAGGGTGAAGGTGAGGTGAAGGCAATGAGGACCGTAGTACATGACTTCAGGTTGAGCTATCCGTGGACTATTGAGCTGGATTTGTCCAATAGACACTTAGAAGTACCGGTTTGGAATTTGAGAAGTGTATCTGGGTTGGAGCTATAGGTTAGAGTACTTTAGGGCTGGAGGCAACGGCCGATGCCGTGAAGGAAGCGTGTAGAACATAATTACATACCAAAACATAGAAAAGAGCCAGATAAGAAAAAGGAGCCAGTATGAGACCCAAAACGACATGTGGTAAACTTAAACCATAGAACACTAAATATAAGATTTCTTATTAACTTTTTATAAAGGTTTCTTGAGATATAATTTATGTATCCTCATAAATTCCCTCGTTACAAAGGACAATTCATGACTTTCATCTGATTTTTAGTGTTGTGCAGCAATCATCAAACTTGCATTACTCTCTGCTCCCACCCCCACTCTAGATAATGACTGATCTGCTTTACGTTTCTCTAAATTTCTGTTTTCCGGGAGTTTCCTGTAAATGGAATCACACAATAGGTAATCTTTCAAGTCTGGCTTCTTTTACTTAGCAGAATGTTTTTGAAGTTCATCCACGCAGTGGCACATACCAACATGTAGTTCCTTTTTATCCCAATGTATGGTTGTACCACATTTTGATTACCCATTGATGGGCATTTGGATGGTTTACAGTTTGGGGCTATTATAAACAATCCTACTGTGAATAGTCCTGTGCAAGTCTCTGTGTGGATATGTGTTTTCACCTCTCTTGGGTAGCTTCCCAGGAATGAAACCGCTGGCAAGTTTACCTGTGACGTTTGATAAACTGCCAAACTGCTTTCCAGAGGGTCTGTATCATTCTGCATTCCAGCCCAGTGTATGGCGTTTTCACTTTTTCCTCAGGATTGCCAACACTTGGAATTGCCTTTTTTATTATAGGCATTCTATGGAGTGTGAAGTGTTATCTCGTTGTCGTTTTCATTTGCATTTTGGTAATGACGAAGGACGTTGACTATGTGTTGATTTGCTTAATGGCCACTCAATATCTTCTTTAGTGAAATGTCTGTTCGAAACTTTTGCCTATTTGAAAAGTGTGCTTTTTGTCTTTTTGTTAAGCTGTATCGTATTCTGGATATAGCTTCTTTACCAGATGTGCGACTTGCAAGTATTTTTTCCAAGTCTGTGGCTTGTCTTCCGGTTTTTTTAACAGTGGGTGTTGAAGAGCAAAACTTTCTAATTTTGATGATGTCCAATTGATCCATTTGTCCTGGTATAAATTGCCCTTTTGATGTCATAACTAAAGGGTCATAAGATTTTCTCCTGTATTTTTTTTTTTTTGAGAAATTCTAAGGATTGGTTTTATACTTAGGTCTGTGATCAATTTTAAGTTCTTTTTTGTGTGATGCGATGTAAGTCTTTTGTTGGTTTGTTTCTTTGTTTGTTTTTGTTTTGCCCGTGGGTATCCATTTGACCTAGCACCATTTCTTGGTTAGAAAAAAAGACTCGACTTCCATCATTCTCCTCCTCCACCCCACTGAATTTTTATGGGAAATTTGTTAAAATCAGTCGATAGTAAAAAGTAAGGTTTTATTTCTGAACTTCCAATTCTGTGCCATCGATGTATAATACAAGCTTACCTTTGTGCCGGAATCCCACTGTCTAGATTGAGATACACTGTAGTAAATTTTGAAATCAGATAATGAAAGCCATTGGATTTATATTTTTTTCTGGGCTATTTTAAGTTTTTGCATTTCCAAATACATTTTACGATCTGCTTATCAGTTTCTGCCCCCAAAAATGTCTGCCGAGGTTGTGATAGGGACTGCGTTGAACGCAGAAATCGATTTGAGGAGAATTATCATTTAAAAAACTTTTCCTTGACATTTCTCTTTAACCACAATTTGTTTAGAAGTATGCATCTTAACTTTCACATGTCTGGAAGCTTTCTCCTTCTCATTCTCATTTTTCTATAGTGAATGTAAGGGTTGTACTTTGGACACAGTAGAGGAAAATGCATTTACGTTTGTTTAGTTACTTCATATAGTTTCTTCAAATATCATTGGAGTGAACTTTTCAACTATTAATTTCACAGGGTCATTCTCAGTCTTTCACACTTGTATGTAGAATGACCGTAAGGGGATGCCCTGACAACATGAACCCCGAGTTCCTGGAGGTTTGTTTATCAGGGGAAGTTCACAGAGACAGGGACAGTGGGAAATTTGAGAGTCCCGACTGCCTCTCGCTCTCTGGGCCAGCGACAGGGATCCGGTGGGGGCCCAGGGTCCAGGAGAGGGGCGCGAACCTCGGGCTCTGCTGTTTCATGCTGCACTATCAGAGGAGCCCAGGTCCTGCGTGGGCAGGCACTGGAAAGAGCACGGTGACTCGCAGGCCCTACTCCATCAGACAAGCACTCGGGGTGAGGGGATCACCAGCCTCTTCCCTGCTGGTCGGGGCTGATTCTGAGCTTGGGTTTGCGGCAGGTACTGCTCCGGGGACCACAGCCCCACTGCGGGGCAGCGCTCACCGGCTTTGGCAGTCTCAAGCCCTGGCTATGGGCAGTGTCCACGAAGCCTGTAGGGAGTCCGGCCTGCAGGGAAGCGGTTCTGGACAAGTTAACCTCGACCTCTCACCACGTCAAGAATCAACTTTTCCTCACTCCCCCTTGATCTCCCCACTCAGAAAAGGAGCACCATTTTACATAGGGTTGCCAATCTTTTAGTTTTTAAACACTGTAAACATCATTGTATAAAAGAAAGGACATCCTAACCCCAACTAACTAAGGAGCACATATTGCAGAAGAAGCAAGTTTGCCCTAAAACAAACTGTCTAGTGACATCCTTGGATGATCCTGAGTAGTGAAAAGTCGGTGCTTGAGACTCCTCGGACAGTCGGTGTGCTACCAGTGCCTTCTATGAAGCAGGACGAAGCAGGACGACGTCTGTGTGGACAGTGGAGATGAGGAGGCAGCGGGTGATGGCTCTGTGCTGTCGGTGAGGGTGTCCTCTGCCCCGGCAGCTTCAGTTCCTCGTATCCCTGCCATGCGAGGGATGACGGCGGTGCCGAGGACAGTAACCAGCTTCCTGATACATTACCAGCAGAATTGCCCCTGTCTGACAAAAGGGTCCCCTGCAAGTTAGAGGGCCCGAATCCTCCCGGGGACACATCTCTCCCCAACCACCGCTTAACAAGTCCCTTCGAAGAAAGCCACTTAGATGCACATTTATCCAAGTTGTCTGTTAAATTACACAGTCTGTGATTTGAAAAAAGACCCTGGAGAACATGACGATTTGTGAGGAGAACCCCACCCAGGGGGCCCAGAGTCTCAGTGTCTGTGCCCCCAGCAAGTGTTGAGGGCGGTGGAGACGGGCGGTCATCACCTTCACCACAATGGCCTTTCCCTGGTGTCACTAGCCAAGCTCTGCCTCGACGAACATTACGTACGAAGGTGCCCAGCACCTGCCTGGGTCTCAGAGGAGCCGTGGCCGTGCCTCCCCACCCCCTCCCCGGGGTGAGACACCTTCTCTGCACACCTGTGGACCACGGTCGTTTCCCTGACTCCGTGAATGCGCCATCCACTTCAACTGTTATCGCTTGATGTTGTTCTTTGCAACTTTCGATTCCCCCATTTCTATTTTCTTCTCTTAAGGGATTGGAGGTCACTAGAAATTCCTCAACTTATAGCCCATGTTCTTTGACGTTAGCCAGTCTCCTTAAAGTCCTTGGTCTTGCTCTCTCGAAGGGCTCCTGGAGGTCAACGCCAGTGGGCTGGTGAGGTTGACACCATGGAGCCTGATGAAATGCCATATTCGACCCGGGCCTGGCGCCCCCTCCGGTGTCTGGGAGGAGAAGAACAGGCCGCCAGACAGGAGACAGGAATGCAGGTCAACTACAGGGGTGAAGCCCAGGGAAGAACACATGTGCCAGGAGCAGGTCAGCTCTGTGCCCCGTTCTGAGCAGAGGCCTCTCAGTGAGGGATGACCAGCTACTCTCAGGGAGAGCGAGGAGCCCATGTGCACAGAGCCCGTGGCCTGCAAGGGGCACGTGTCGGCACCTCTGTGGGGTTCAGGGGCCAAAGAGGACCATGGGTAGCCTCTTCCAGGGGAACTCACCTGTCGCGGGGCTGCAGCATCGGTCCCTCAGGCCCATCAGCATCCACCTATCTTTCTGGGGTCCAACGCCTAGCAAACCTCAGTCCTGGATTACACGTGTAGGATTCCCCAGTGTGTGCCAAGCCAGACTGTGGTCACCCACTCCAGGGTGTATATAGGTCGACAGGTAAAACACAGCGCTTCCCCCTGGTGAGGCAACTGCAACAGAGAGGCTGACTCCTGAGAGCAGCGCCCAGTGTCAGGGGCCGAGGCAGAAACTCAAGAAAGCCGGTGCCTGACGGAAAAACCCGTCACATAAGGCCACGTCCTCCTCCACCTCCGTGGGGTCAGTCAGGATCCAGTGTTTGCTGTGGGATCACAAGACCCCAGAGCTCTTGCCGTCACAACCACCTGCCTCACAGAGGGGCAATGCGAGGTCTTGAGGACAGGTGGCCGGCCCCATGTGACCACTGCTCACGGGCCATGTGACAGGTCATGTCTTCTCAAGGGCATAGCAGGCCCAGACTCAACGTTTGTGTCTGGATCGTTAGCCCACTCATTCCGGGAAACGCGACAGTACGTGGTGACTGGACGATCCAGAACCTGAATCAGGCGGGCCAGGCACAGAGCACTGACAATTGTCCTGGGGAATCAGCCGGCCTGGCCACGCACTCATGTTTCCCAGTGCAGGAGCCTCAGGGTGGAGCGGGGCCAGCGCTGAGTCATGCCTCAGAAGGCTTGCTGCTCGTATGGGCCATGCACAGGACAGCTGTTCAGAACATGACCAAAGGCTCGGCTGTCTCGTGCCATATAACAAGCTCTTAAGTAGCTGGGGGTAGGACACCCCCAACTCTTTGCTAAATTTCTGAGCCCATTCCCCAGATCCCAAATTTTGCACATCTTGCCTAGGGGTCCGTGGACTTCTGGACGAGGACCCGATTCATCTAGGCTGTTCAGTGCACGACTGGTTGCCGAGACGGGGTGTTGCTCCCCGACGCCTCTTCCTGGAGAACCACCTGTCCAGCTGCTGACATTTCCTCCCTCCCTCTAATCAGGCTAAATGAATCTGGGAGATTCGCACATGAAAGGAGTCAAGAGTGGAAAAGTCAACCTGACTCTGTTGCCTCCTCTAGACCAAGAGTCTTTGAGACTCCCCACTGCACTCACCTGAAAGCTCTCACCTGTCCCCAGGGGCCCAGACATCAGACAGGCTATCAGGTACACCTTACCGCGATTCCCTCCTGAGAGCGGACGAAGCGGACCCCCAGGGCTTTGTAGGTACCAATGATTAGCCTCATTGTAGCTCGTGCCACAGGCAAATCGAACAGGGATTACATGCCAGTGAACGTGCAGCATAATTTTCAGTCCAATCATTTCACGTTTATAGAGAGAGGAATTGAATATTGTAAACATAGATGTATGAGTCCTTTAAAGGGCAAAAAATAAAAATTGTTTCTGATAGCTCTTCAAACTAAAAAGGAGGAATCTGTTAAGCGCGTCACAGGATATATTATAGTGTTGCACCTGCTAACCAAAAGATACAAAAATAAAAAATAACGAAATAAAAAGGCCTTTCAAAGTGAGGGCAATAGCATTTTCTCGAGACCAATAAGAATTGCTACTCAGGAAAGCACTGATTCGGGCGGGAGCCCTAGCAGTGTTAGGAGACAATGGCAGTGGGTAATTATAGGAAGGGGAAGGGGAACGATTACATCAGTAGGAGGAAGGCATTTCTGTTGGTGCAGATAGCGTAAGATAGTGATGTTCATTCTAAACAACATTTTAAAAATTTCAGTCCAGTCGTCATAATAACTGCTTTCTTGTTATCTTTGCAAACCGTCCTTTGCGAAACAAGTTTGCTGAGGCCCAGCTCAAAAGTTATTTTGGGAAAGAAAAAGTTATTTTACCCTTTCTTTGACACTCCAAGATTTGAGGTAAAAGACATGCGAGGCAGTTCCTCTGGCACAGCAGCTCCATCTCCATTCAAAAGCGTCGCTGTTCATATTATGGTTCACACACCTGTGGGAGGGACTAACGAAGCCTTTGTACAGTAGGCAATGGGAGTTGACCACGGGATGAAAGTAAATGAAAGAACTGGTAGCACTGCCGCTTTCCAATTACACAATTAAAGATACAAATGGGAAACGGAGTTGACAACTGACCAGCACTTTTGTCTCATAAATCAATGGATCAACCAAAAAAAAGAAAAGTGGCTGGGCTCGCTGTTTTCCTTGCATTTGTGCCAAGTAAACGGCAAAGATCTATATGCTTGGTCGCATACAACAACAACAACAACAAAACAACAAAAAAAACGGTGTTGAAATATTCAAAGTGTTGATTCACTTTTTGAATCCCATGAGTCATCCTGAAACAATTGTGTGGACAGATACACCGATGGGGCAAAAGCAATGGTGGCAGAAATGCTGGCACCGTAACCCAGATCAAGGAGTGGCACCAAACTGTTCAACTAGGAACCGTATTCACTATCATACTCTTGCCGTAAAAGTGCCAGTTTCAGTTCAGGATGTTTTGGATGAAGCAGTAAAACTTATTTGTTAACTCTTGACCACTGAACTTGCATAGTTTCGATCATGTTTGATGAAATGGAACATACAAACACCACAAATCCGCATATCGAAGTGAATGGGAAAAAGAGTAGATCAGAGTGTGATAAAAAGGAAATCGCTAACATGGAAGATGGTTGCGAAGAGTTAGGTACGATGTAGCACAGAAAAGAAAGAGTCAGAAAATATGAGAGAGGAGTTTATAGAAATAGGGTCTGCGGGCACCTTGATCATGGACTTCCAGCCTCCGGAATGGTGAGACATAAATGTCTGTTGTTTAAACCACCTAGTCTACGGTATTTTGTTATAGGAGCCAGAGACTACATAATGAGATGGTATAATATACATATGTTTGGAGCTCTAGCAGTAGAGACAAGAGAGGACGAGGAAAAGCGGCCTTGAGAAGATAATATTCTGTTTCAGAGTTGATGAAGAATGTGTGTTACCAGTTAATGAAGCAAAAGAGAGCATGTGGAGGATAGAAAAAGAAAATTTAACCGTCAAATAATCACACCTCTCGAAACTGTAGCACTCAAAAGACAATCTTAAAAACAATTAGCAAGGAAGACAATCACCTGCAGTGAAAGGCTTATAAAAATGATGGCATAATTTTTGATAGCAACAACAAAAGGCTTATTAGATAGAATACTTTTTCAGAGCCGTGTAAGGAAAAGCACTGTATCTAGAACCGATTGCCTGTTACATTGTAACTTATGGAAGTTCGCCAACGAGAGAACTGGTAAATTATTCTTAATATGCCCATACGATAAAAAGTCATAAGTAACTCAAAAAGTAAATAACATCTAATATATCAAGTTTTAGCTCTTGACAGTGGTTCTTTTCCAACTGTTGGTAGGAATGTAAAATGGTGCGGCCCTTGAGGTTAACTGTCGGAAGCCAGCCGACCAAGTCAAACCGGGTACCTGAATCGGGGAGCGGGGACTGAGAAAAAAGAGAAGACAGACAGGGTGCAGGAGGGAGAGCAGATCTCACAACTGTCTCTCCGAGTTTATTTCTTATCCTTCTTTTAAACACAATCTGTTCCTTTTGGTCTCCCAAGATAACATGATTAAAGTAACATCCTGAAGATCAAGGTACAATCGGCACTTCCTTTGACCCTCCCTTTGACACTCCCTTTATCTATACTTAATCTTCTTCTTCCTGGAATTCCACAGAACCAGCCTTTTCTTTTTTATGCAAGCAGGCCTCCCGAGATAAACCATGCACTCTTTTGAATTTGGGGAGCTTTAGCTCCCTACAGTTAACGACATGGAACGTCCTCAAAAAATTTTTCAAAATATAACAACCCACTTCTGGATATGTATCCAAAAGAATTCAAAGTAGGATCTCAAGGAGATATTTGTACATCGCATCATTGCAGCATTATTCCCAACCGCCAAGAGAAACCCAAATGTGCATCGACAGATGACTGGGTAAAGAAAATGTGATCTATACATACAATGGAATATTCTGAGCCTTGAAAGGAAGCAAGCCGTGTCACATGCTACAACATGGATGAGCCTCTAGGACACTACGCTAAGTGAAATAGGCCAGTCGCAAAAGGGCAAACACTATACGATTCCACTCACATGAAGTATCTAAAGTAGTCAAAGTCATTGAAACAGAAAGTAGAAAGGTAGTAGTCAAGCCTGGGGGAGGAGGAGAAAGAATTAGTGTCTAAAGTGTATAGAGTTTCGGAGTTGACAGATGAAAAATTCCTGAAGATCTGTCGCACATCAATGAAAATATACTTAACGCTATCAAGCGGTAGACTTAAAGATGGTACGGATGCTTTTTTTTTTTTAAAGGAAGAATCATAGGCATACATTTTCATGACATGGGATTGTCGACAGAATTTTAGATACGACACCAAAAACGAAAGCAACGCAAGAAAAAATAAATAAATTGGGCTTCATCAGAAGTAAAGGCTTTTTTCCTTTTTTCCTTGATAGGACACTATCAAGAAAGTCATGGACAACTCACAGAATGGGAGACTACTTTTGCAAATCGTACGTCTGGAAAGACACTTTCACCTAGAATACATAAAGAGCTCTTACAACTCAACAATGAAAGACAAATCAACCAACTAAAAATGGGTAGTGAATGAATATGTCTTGCTCCAAAGAAGATACGCTAATGGCCAACAGACACACGAAAAGAAGCCGAACATCCAGGAAATTCAATCCCAACCCACCATGACAAAGAATGTGCGTTACCACCACTTTGGAACCATGAGGATGCTGACAGGTCTTGCTCCTGTATCACTGCGGTTTCCGCAGGATCCCATGACTTCTTCGAGGAGGTTTATTCCCCGTGGTGAAGGAGGAGGGCTCTGGAGTCGACATGGCATGGTGCCAACCGGGCGGTCCCAGTTCCTGCTGTGCGGCCGGCACTTGGACCCCTGAGCTCCCTGAGCCCACTCTCCTCACAGAAAAATGGGTGAGACGCGACTCACTCCCAGGCTCTCTGTGGAGACCCAGGAGGCTACAAGGAAGTGGAGCACAGGAGAGCAGCAAACCCATAGGGGCCAGCTCCACTTCTCTGTATGAGCGTCACCATTTCTTTGGAGCTTTGACAGGATGACATCGCCGTGCTCACAGATTCTGCTTCAGTCACTTACAGTAACTCCTTCCTGATTCCTACCTTATGCACCGTCCTTGCAAAGCATGATGTCAAGTTTGTTTCTCCGTTTCAAAGAAGGTCGGCTGCAATGAACATTTGAAACATTTCTTTCTTTTTCTTCCCATTGGGACTTACCCTAGAATTTTCCAAAGACTAATGTGCAAACCTCTACGAGATTCCATGTGGGCTATGAAGTCGGACTCAGACTTGGTTGGGACAGCGATGGACCTCGGTCGGCCTCGCTGTGCAGGTTCCGGGGGAAGATTCAGGGTTCACAGGACTCAGGGGTGGGGACAGCACAGGTTCTGCCTCCTCCTGGGAATGCCTCCTCATGCAAACAAGGACTCCAGGGGCAGAAAGCACCAGGCGAGTGAGGACAGGAGCCGAGACATCCGAGCACCAGGTGTGAACCCGATCATGATGACTCCCATCCTAGCCTGAGGGCCCGGCACACACGGGGGAAGACCAAGTACGCTGCCTTCAAACACGACTCACTCGGTGTTCCTAACAACGTGAGAGGGGGACGTGTTACCCTGTTTTACCACAAAGACCCCAAAAGCAGAGGAGTTGCAGGACTAAGGTGAACCAGTGAACGAAGGGTCCAGGCTCCCCCCCGTCACTCACCACACTTGCCGCCAGGACCTGCCACAAGCACCACCCTAGACAGGACACGGGGATGCTCAAACACAAGGGCCGCCAGCTTCTGGACCAGTCTGACGATGCAGTCTGAGTCTGGCACTACTTCTGAGCCCGCTTCTCTGTGTTGAGGCCCAGCTGGATAGGGAGCGAGGCAGCAGCTGGGGAAAGCATGGCCACGATGAGAAGTCGCCTTCACAAAGGGCCCAGGAGGTGCTGCCCGTGGCACGGGATGGGGGAAGGTGGTAGAGGAGGACCTGTGGGCCGACCTGCGATTCCATGGGAGACAGTAGGGGGCCCCGACATGAGTCCATTCACATCAAACTCTTTGAGGGGGCCAGTACTGGGCCAGGCCCCCTGTGTACCTGGGCGGCTCTAGCCCCATTCCATCGCTGCCGCTGTACCACCAGCCGGGGCCACAGCCTGGCGTGCTGGGCGGAGCCGGGGTCACACCTGGGGAGACTCAGCCTATCTAGACCCCACCTGGGCCAGATAAGGAATCAGAAGTTAGAACCCGGACTGGAGAGGAGGCGTAGGCCAAGAGAAGAGGGGAGTCAGGTCCAGGGCACGACTCCACGCGGAATCAGAGCATACGGCTGGGGCCAGGACGAGGCAGGAGATGGGTCTCCTTCCCTGGCGCAGCTCCTGCCCCTCACCACCTGGTCGTCTCACTCTGACAGCCAGGGTTCGGGTCCCCTGCTCTGAGCGTGCGGCCTGTACCAGTGCCCGCCACAGGGCAACCGAGGCCTCCCCTCCACTCAGCCTGGTTCCCAGGCACTCACAGCCCCAGGGCGCACACGCCTCGGTCCCCTCCCATGGACCCTGCTGGTTGTGCTGCGCTTGTGAAGCTTGCTCGCAGTTGGTTTAGTAGAGACTGTCTTACACGTGAATACTAATCTGTGTCGTCATCTAGTCACACAGGAGCCCAGCCAAGGTTGGGAGAGAGGGGACAGGAGCTGTGTGGTTCCTCGAGACCCGTGGACCCTGAGTCCGGTCCCTCAGGCCACAGCAGACGGTCTTCCTCCCTCAGTTGGGCACGGCTGTCACACAGATATTTGGCAAGGGACTTGGTAGCCTCCCCACCATCACTTCCCGCCTTCAGGCTTTTAAGAGGTGCCCCATCACTCTCTGCTCAGCCCATTCCCCCTTGTTCCATCCTCACCGTCTCCACCGCCCTCCATATTCAGTCATCCCACTGAGACTGGAGGATACTTCCCTTGCGAGGATGCACAGAGGCAGAGAGCGTGTCCCCCGAGGCCAAGCCTTTTCCTCTCTGGTCATGCCACCCACACAGGAATCCCTGGAAGAGCTGAGGATAGCCCTGTTGTCTGACCGCTTCCGGGAGGCAGAGAGAAGCTCCCTGAAGACAAGGGCTGACTCCAGTCCATTCTAGAAAACTGGTTAATGGTCCAGAGGGCTGAAAGACTCCAAAGCAGCTCCCCGCCCCTAGAGGTTTCAGAGTGCAGATGAAGATGGGAGAGGACCCAGGAGGCACCTCACCCAGCCTGGCCTTGGGAGCTTCAGTGATGGGAATGGTCCCTGGGGACAAGAGAGCCGTGTGCACCCAGGAGCAGTCTGGAGGAGTCCCCGTCAACCTGGATGGAGGAACTAGAGGGTAACCTGCGTATCCATAGGTCCGTGACCTTCCACATCCTTCCTTCCCCTCCGAGCCCCTCTCCATAGAGCAGCGCAGACCCGAATACGGAGACAGCGGCCCTCAGAGCGTTTTCTCGCAAAATCATCTTTATTTGTAATTTACACACAATGCCCCAAAGGTGCTGCTCCTACCCCCTATCCCCCCTAGCCCCTCCCACCCCCAACCCCCCGCCCCAAGCCCCCACCAGACCCAACCTTACCCTGACCGACCCGCCCTCCCTTCCTGCCTCCCACGTCAGTAGTACCGCCATGACCAACCCCAGGATGAGGAGGAGCCCCTGGCTCCCGCGGGGGACAGCCAAGTCACATCTAGTATGGCCCCCTCGGGGCACCAGGAGGACACCCCAATGGGTCCTACGGGCTGCAGTACCGCTTTCTCCTCCTCCCTGAGAGCAACGGGCCACACTTTCTCTTTTGAGGCTGTGAGGAGCGAACCAGCCCCAGAGCCAAAGCTGGCCTCCCAGAGACCCCAAGGTCGGCCCCCGAGAGGGGACTCTTCCCAGCAGGGGCCGGGCCTCCACCCAGAGGGCGCTTCCTAGACTTGGCAACTGGAGGGGCGGCTCGGCTGAGGCCTATTCTCTGAGGGGACAGGGACTGGGGAGCTCCCCAGGACCCCCGACTTCCAGGGAAGACAAGGCCAGGGGCAGAGACAGGACTCAGGGAGAACCCCCAGGGCAGCAGGCTCTTCTGAGAGTCCAAGAGGAAGGACAGGCTGGGCAGCTCCTCCTCCTCCTCACTGGACCAATCTGCTGGCCCGCGAGTCTTCCTGAAAGGAGCGGTCTCTCTGGGAATGGAAGCGTCCCTGGGTCCCAGGCCAGAGGAAGTGCGCCCGTGACCATGGGGAGCAGAGCGGCGCTGTGGAGCCCGGAGTGGTGGGGACTCCCGATGTCCTGAAGAGACAGCAAAGGCTTTGGGCCTGGACAGGTGGGCCTCTGCTGGACGGGGCCTTTCAGGGTCCTTGAAGTCAATCTCTGGAGGGCTGGCTTTGTCGCTGACCCCCTGCTGGGGGCCGTGGTCATGACTCTGAGCAACTCGGCCGGCCTCGGACTCAGGAGATCGTGAGTCCAGTCGTGGTGCACCGTGGCTCGGTGGGGCCTGCACACCCTCTTCCTCCCTCAAGGCCAGGAATCGTTTCTCTACCAGCTGGGAGGGAGGAGGGGGCCAGTGACTGCTCTGCACACGTGGTGGGGGGAGGGACGAGGAGTGGCATCGGAGAGAGGAGGGTAGGTGATGCCCCTGTGACTCGTGACTCGAACCCCAAGACAGGCCTGTGGCTCTCCTGCCATCATCCTGTGCTGTAGTCACAGCTTGCTGCCCCTCCCGTCCCCTGCTGGGCTCCCCATCCCTCCCTTCCTATCATCCTCTCCTTCCTACAGTCCTGCCCTTCCTGTCGTCCTGCACTGCACCCACCCCGGAGCTGGCCCTACAGGCAGGGGAGGGGTGGACAGAGGCACGTGCACCCCTGCCTGGGGCCCTCCGTGCCCTGGTTTACCTGGGGCTCCCTCTCATGGTTCACCTGACCAGCCCCCTCCCAGGGTCTCTCCCTCCCTTGGTGCACCTGAGGTTCCCCACCCCCGATCTCCCTGGAGGCCCTCCTTCCCCTGTTCTACCTGGCACCCCATCCCACCCGGGCTCACACACCCCCTCCCCGGTCTATGGGGTTTCCTCCCTCCCTTGGCTCACCTGGCCAGGAGTGAGTGCTTCCTCCTGCTCCAACTCCTCAGCTAGGGCTAAGGGATCCAGTTGTGTTTCTGAGGAAAGCAATTGTTCCAGGAATCGGGGGTGAATGATTGCCTCCACCTGAGACAGAGGAAGAAACTGTGAGCATCCTGGGTAGGGTGTAACCTGTGAGTCAGCAGGACCTGGGGGAAAAGGGGCAAAGCAAAGACCCGCCACATCCTCGTGCAAGAGGTGAGTGTTTTAGACTGCCACGGTCACCAGTACACACACACACACACACACACACACACACACACACACACACACACACACTCATGCCCCCAACTCAGGAACAAAGAACAGAACTTGACCCCATTGGCCTGGGCAGAACCCAGGTCTGGGTGCTAGAGTGCCACTCCCTGGAACCTTCCAGACCCTGGAGCTCTGAGCCAGCCCACCTTGGTGACGAAGTCTTCCTGGGAACACAGCTCGTCGATGTAGCTCAGGAGACCCTGGTCCAGGTAGTCCCCGTCCTCTTCCTGCTGCGGCGCCTTTCTGTCCTCTTCCCCCGAGGCGGAGTGGGCCGGCCCCACCAGCCCGTCCATGATGTCCATGTACTCTCTCACAGCCTCAGCTGGGATCTCCTTTGGCGCCTTGGTCTCCCGAGGTCTCTGGCGTCTGTGTGGCTTCGGACGGGCAGGCTGCGCCCCGGGGATGGCCTTCCTGGCAGTGCACGCTGAGGCTGGGCGAGAAGAGGAGGGAGCATGAGGGGCTCCGGCTTCCACCTCCCGAGTGTGCGATGCTGAGAGCAGTGTTTGTGAGACATCGGCATGGGTGCGGCCGGCTCAGGACCACCCGAAGCCCTGTGAAGCCCTGTGACCGTGGGAGGGGAGAGGTCGGAGGGGAGCATCGAAGGGAGTCACATGGAAAGAAGCGTGGAGCCACCGATTCTCCGAAGGGCCCCCATCCACCCTGCTCCTCAGCAGACTTTACATTGGGTCCTTTGACAGGAAGGTGGGAGAAGGATTATGAAACTTAACCGGGTCCAGACCCTATGGTGACAAAGGGCGGCTGAGACCTCAGCTCCCATGGCTGTTGTGGTGGAAAGACAGCGCCCCCTTGAAGGAAAAGATCCGTGTGGGGACAGTGGCCTGCCCTGAGTCCATGGCCTTTGGCCATGGGCTCCTGAGGGAACACGGTGCCGTACCTGGCTGCGGGCCCACCGCCGGTGCTGGGGGCACCCAAGGATCAGGCTTTGCTGGGGCCGGAGGAGCCAGGCCTTGCACCCCCTGCGTCCACTGCCACTGCTGAATCTGCATCTCCTCCTCTGCCTCAAACTCCATGAACCTGGTGGGGGGGTGGGGGGGAAAGGGTGAGGAAGGCACAAGGGTGTGCTGAGGAGGGCGACCCAGAGCCCGGAAAAGGCAGCAGGTGATGGAGGGATCAGAGAGCAATTGCCTTGGGGATGTGGAGGCCCGGGCCACTGAGGAGGCAGGAGGCTGGCTGGTGGAGCACGTTCTCTGCACAGTACTCCACCAGCCGCAGTAGCTGGAGTCTGACCCCACTGGCTGGGCACGTCCCCCTGACCCTGTCCTGTCTCTTAATGTCGGGGCAAGGGTGGGTCAAGATCAGGGGAGGGCAGAGGTCACAAGGGAGGTAGGACAGAAGAACCCACGCTCTGAAGGGGAGGGAGGCTTCCGGTGGGGAGAAGGAACTCTGGGCTGTGGGGATACTATGCGGGCCAACAACCCTCTTCCCAACAGCCTCTGACGAGCACCACCACAGCCAGACCCTGACTGAAGTCCAGCCCAGTCCTTGGCCCGCAGCCCTCGAGACTCAGGACCCTGACTCACTTTTCTGCCATCTCGTAAAAGATCATCCGGTCAAAGTTGCTTCTGCGCTGCCATTCCTGCACGGCCCGCCACACTCCCTCCTCCAACGTCATGGTGGGCTTCAGGCGGGACAGGGACCGGAGCACTGGGCTGTAAGTCCGCAGGGTCAGTCAGGGCCTACAGCCCGGCCTCCACCCGCCTGACCCACCCAGCTCTGTGGAACACACCACGTGCCCCCCACAGCATCACCGAGCACAGGCAGGTGAGGGAGGAGGCTGGGTGTGCGGAGACAAGCATTCCCAGCTACTGCTGTTACTGCCTCACATTCACACCAGCCCATCAACCTGGACTTGAGGCCGACCGTCCACTCGCACCCTATAGATGGGACGCTTTGGCTCTGGGAGCGCTTTTCCTCTTCCAGATTGCCCTTTCATAGCAATAATCACTATCATTAATGAGGTGTGGCACGTGCCAGGCAATCTGCTGCCGCTTCACGGATTAACCCAATGCGTCTGCCCTCTAAATGAAGTAGAATTGTCCTCCCCTTTTTACGAGGGACCTGAGGGTGCTGAAGGACATGTCTCCCAGGGTCACAACTCTAGTAGGGGCCAGGCATGGCTGGGGGAAAGGTGTCAGTTGAGATAAGGCACCCGAGTGGATGTCATGAATGGGGCGTGTGACGCATGCTACCGAGAAGGTGCCTTCTCAGAGCGCGGACACCACCCTCAGACCTTGCTTCCAGTCTCGCAGGATGAGGCAACCCGCATGCCCATCCCACGTTCCTCTCCACGTGAAAGCTCCAGACGAGCTCCCGTGCCCCTGCCGAGCGCACTCACATGAGAAAGCAGGAAAGAGCTTCCGCATCGGGACTCTGGGGAAGGTGCTGCCGGGCCAGGACCTTGAAACGCTGCCAACGACGGAAGTTCTCATAAACGCTCTTGGGGTTGCAGGAGTCATCCGGCGAGGCCTTGGACTGGGAGGTGGCCATGCCACCCTCCCTGGAAGCCCCACTTGGCCATGGCCCGGCGTTCACTGGCGGGACGCCAGGGGCCAGCTGGGCAGCTGGTGGGGGAGCTTCAGGAGGAAGGCCTAGGGGCCAGCCTCCCTCGACAGCCTGGGTGCCCCCAACGGCCGGGGTGGGCATAACGGGCTCCACTGCAGAGGCTGCCAAGAAGAGGGGTGCAGGACACGCAGCACCCCCATGGAGGGTTCCTGGAGCACTCCAGTTGAGTGGGGCCTGCGTAAGGACCAAGGTCTGAGTCTGGGCGGGCTCTGCTCGCCCCACTTCTGACTTGACCTGGACAATGATGTTGCAAGCCCCAGTCCCACTGGAGCCATGACCGGCATCTCTTGCCACCAAAGGCATCCCAGGGAAAGCCGGCAGCACCAGGGGGTGGCCAGGAAGAAATGACGGGGCCATGAGGGGCGGCAGGTGCTGCTCCCAGGGTGGCCGGTATGCGGGGCCAGGCATGGGTGGGGGAAAGGGCAGTGCCATGAAAGGAGACATGGAAGCACCGGGGTTCACGGTCACAGCCGGTCCGAGTACTGCACATGCTGTTGAGACAAAGGAAAAGGGTGAATGGAGTAGGAGAATCAGCAAACAGGACCGAGGAGCTCTGGGCCCCCTTTAACCCCTGGGGAATCAGAGTGATGAGTAGTCTCTACAGGTAAGGACCAATCGGACGGGGAACTGCAAGTTGCAAATGTCCTCAAGTGGTTTTCATGCTCCGACCTCAGGCTGAGAATTATTCCGCTGGAGCGCTTGCTCGCCATTCACCAAGGCTCCCTGACCACTGCCTGCTGAGAAGAAACTGCCCCAGCCAGTGCCGACTCTGAGAGAGCCTCCCTGAGGATTCCCTTACACCTGACCCTGCCGGCCTCAGAGTCTGTCTCCCAAGACATGGAACAGGCCGGACACCTGTCCTGTGGAAAACGCCCCTAGGCAGACACACTAGCAGGTAGGGACAATCTCCAAGGTAAAGTCTAGGCACCGTAACGGCCTTTGTGAACAGGCAGTGTCTCAAATATTAGGACCCCATCTCCTCCTCAGTCTTCCTTTTCCTGATGCTCCAACATACATCACTCTCTTTCTTTACTGGCCTAACACAACAAAATCAAAACGCCTGAGTAATACTCTCTCCACGAGACAGCACCACGAACCCAGATATAAGTCCCCTAACAAAGCAGCCTAGTGGGCATCTCAAAACCAACCACAGCCAGCACTTAATATGGGCCAGGTGCTGCCACTCAGTCCCCACTGCTCAGAGTCACTGCCACCACTCAGGAGTTCCGTTCCCAGGAGAGGGATCTGTCAAGTCGGCATTCTGTCCCTTAGACACGGCCATTTCACAGCCAGCAATGGCTGCAGAGGATTAGAAAAGGGCCAGGGAATGGAGAGCAGTGGGGCCGTCAGTGGAGGTTTCCACTAAGTCCCATAGCTACTGTTAGATTGGTCGTGGGGCTGCGGACTCTCTGTGGTACTTCCCCTTACAGCTCCCAACGACAGCAAGTGAAGACGCAGTACGGAAGTGAGACGCAGTGTGAGCCAGGTGTCAGTGGGACGATGTGGTCTGGAACCCACGCAGGCCCTGGGCCAGGAGACCCAGGAACACACCACGTGCACCTAATTAATTAATCAGGACAGGTGTCCTAGGATGTTGAACAATAACACGGAAGATCATCTTCCTGCTTCTGTGCTACTCTCCTTGCTCCCTTTAAAAAGGAACCGGCCCTCAGAGACGTTCCACAGGAAAGCCCAACCGCACTCCACCTCAGTTCCCTGGCCATGAAGTAGTGACGTGGCACATGGGCAAACTGTCATCTCAAAGGTAAAACGCAGGGCTGAAAGGCTGCCCTGAGATACACGACAATATGAAGTAGGTCTGAGGAGCTGAGTTTCCACACAGGGAGAAGTTACCTGGCCACCCTGCCCCTGATGAATCCAAGACAACAGCTATCTGGGCTGGGGAGAAGTGAGCTCTGGGCTGGGAGGAGTAGAGAAGCTCTGGGCTGCGGCAGTTAGAGCACCTTCCAGCCTAGCTCGCGGGGAGGACATTTCACTGTAGACTTGGCCACAGACAGCCGCACTGGACAACTTTCTGGCTAAGACCACCTCTCGCCACTGTCCCCATTAGATCTAGTATACTCAGTTCAAATCCCTTAGAAAGCTATCGTGGGGCAAGCTCCAGGGTCCCGAAGAACAGGACAGGGGCTGGGTTTTTCCCCGTGACACTCCCTGTGCCACCGCCACGACATAACCCCCTGTTCTCCACACACGCACAGGTCAAAATGGCTAGTCTCCCCTCTAGAAAGAATCAGTGTGCCCGCTGCCATCCTTTCTCCGGACCCAGGCGTTTCCCCTGAGTCGTCCTGATCCACCCCTTAGGAGCCCTCCTGTCCAGTGCCGGCCCAGGTTTCCATTAGCTTCCAGCCTCCCCAGGCGACGTGTCCCTGGAGGTCCAGCGCTCTCTCCTTCCTCCACTCAGCCCAAATGATGGTTCCCCAACCCAAACCACGTCACACTTATATCCCAAGCATTCGAAGGACAGCAGAGTCTCTAAAACTCACCCCCCTCCAGCCTACAGGCTTACCTCCTTTAGAAGCCATCCCCGCAGGCTGAGGGATTGCCCACCGCTGTCCAGTAGCCTCCAAACTGAGAAAGGTGAGGTCCAGGACCAGGAGAGTGACCTGCTCCAGCGGATGGTCACCATCAAGTAAAGGAGGGAAAAGTTTGAATCTAAACAGTGGAACGTTGGTCTCAAGACATTCCGCAGCGGGGGAGGGGCGGAGGGCAGGTAGGCCTGGGTGGGGGTGGGGAGGCATTCCATGAAGGCCTCTGGCAGGTAGGCAAGAACCACAAGTTCCTTTCAAACTATACAGTGGCAACAAGGTTGGTGTGCGCCTCTGCAGGAAATCTGTAAATTGTCTTTTTCAGATTCACACGCAAAGGTTTTACTTGATGTTCCCTTCGTTTCAATTCTTAATCCACCTACCCAGCGTTGCGTCCCTCGGCCTTCTTCCTACCTGGCTCTTGGCCGACTCCAACACGGGCTACCCTTTCTGACAAAATCCAGAACGGATAGTCTGGTAAATGCATGGGTCCTTACGGCCACACGGGGCCCGGTGTTTGAAATTATCTCAAACGGAATTTGAGAAGGCTGGTCATGCAAGGCAACATCTAAAAGTGCTTTGGACCTGATTTCTGAGTATTCCTACAGAAAGTTCAACGGTGGGCATTTAGTGCATAGAGAAAACATCTCTGGATATGGCCTCAGAAAGCACCTTCCGCCTCATCAGGGACCACTGAAAGAATGTTGAGATACCATGTTTGTGGGGTTTTCAGTCCATGCACTTGGAGAAGCTCAGAGCTATGAGATATGAGTGGTCTTCAGAGTTATCTTGTGGAGAGAGAAATGCTCTAATCTTGTTAATGACCAGAAAGAGGATCTGAAGATTGCATTTTTCTTGGGAACATATGACAAACTCAAGTCAGTGCATCGATTCTGCTAAATAAACGTATATACTCGCCAACGGAAAATGTGCAAAATAATACAAAAAGGGAGGAGAGGGTAAAATTGTTTCCATACTACCTGCTGTGACAACGGAAATTAGCCTGGAGTGCCACGTCTTTATCAACGTTTTAATGATAACCGTGCAAAAGTAACACCTGTGAATCATCATTTATTGGAAACCTCCATGTACTCAATATATACACTAAGAGAAACAACCTTGTGCAGTAAATGCGTTTGGAAAAACTGTAGAAATAGGGTCAGAGGAAAGTATCTCTTAAAAGTGTTTTCCAAATCTAAAATTCTTTGCCGGAATTATTTAATGGAAATTTCAGACTTGCTAGGAAAAAAGATCTATTATTTTTGGAAACCACGGATATGCAATCCAAAGGGCATGAAAGCGCTTGCGTCAAATTGAGGATGCGCACTTTAGGTAGACCTCTCCAAAGCTCTTTCAGGAGGGTCGTATTTAAGTGCATAGATTGCACTTGAGCAATTTTAAGATCCTAAGTGTTCATTTCACACGCGCTGGTTTTAATGAGGGATGGCCAGGGATGGCCACGGAAACTTCAGAAGAGGAGGCCCCTCCACAGAAGCTTCGCAGAGAACCCCGAACTTCCATTCTTTCCTCGCTTGTACAGACAGCCTAGGGCAGTTCCCGAGTGCCTCGGGCCCACACGCATGCGCGCGTCTCCGGGCTGCGTCTCCCGTGCGCCTGGCCCTCGGTCCTGCAACTGCTCCCAGGGTCCGTTGCGGCGGTTCGCGGAGGGAGAAGCGCATGCGCCTGCCGGTATGGCGGGGCCCCAACGGCCGTCCTGGCTGGGTCCGGGCCTCCTGTGGCGGCCTCCAAGGTCGGTTATGTGAATGCGATGGTCGTGGATGCGAGGACCATCCACACCTCAGGTGTCGCTGCTGTTGACTGTTGGTCTCAGTGTGTGCTGTTTCCATCCGGGGTCTGTGTGGGGAGATGCCCCACAGAGTGAGTGCATGTCCCTACACAGCTCACTTCGGTGGTGTTTACACCGCGGAATTGGCACCACTGGGAACGGGCTTCATGGACGGTTTAGTGATTGCGGGGCCTACAGTGGGGTCTACTAGTGTGTGTGAGCTGTTAAACTCTATGGGGGAGGAGGAGGTCCGTCTGTGTCTGCCGCATTCTGAAGAATACAAGAGTTAGAGAGCAAGTCTTCCGAATTTGAAAACTGTCATCCCGTTCAGCAAAAATTAGGTCATTAAAAATGATAGGCACTGAGTGCAACTCTCACATCCTCAGTTCACTGTTGTCCTCTTTCTTAACATGAAAATAGCAATTAACGTGTATGTTCACATGGCGCTCTTTTCAGCGAGTGAGCGACTCTGCTCGATGCGGTAGTAATGAGGCTGAGTCAAACCGACATGGAATTGCAACCCTAGGTGGGTTAGTGATGCAAGAGTTCAGCAAAGATCAACAGAAGCATGATCCACGCTTACTTTAGAGTGAGCTGATATGGGTGCTTAATCTTTGCCAGCATACCCCTGCAAGGGCATTTGGGGCTGAAGGTGGTTTATGTTTGAATACTGGGTGAGTGAAGATCTGTGTGGGTGTGTTCGTAGTGTGAGGGGCGTGTGTTCATGGGTTGTGTTTCAGTGTGTGTGTTTAAGGGTGTTGTGTGCTTGTTTTGGGACATGAGTAAGTTGTGAGTTGGGTATATCTAGAAATGGGATGTTCTGGTGTGTATTTGTGGATCTCCTGGCATTGTAGAACTTGAATGTGGGTGGTTTCCTGCATGTCATTATTTGGGCGTCTGTTGGGGATGTGTTTTCATGATCCTGGTTTGAGGTTCATTTGTGCATTTATAGAGTTGGTGGGAATCTGATGAGTATATTTATATGTGCGGGTTGGTGATGTCTACGTGAATGTTTGGGGTAAGTGGAGGTCATGAGTGTTTTTTTGAGAGTGGGTGGGATGGAGTTTATTTAGACCATTCCAGACGTAAGTCTGATACACTCGAGGTGTTAGGATTATGTATTTGTAATTTAGAATATTGGGAATGTGTGTTTGTGTGTGCACACGTGTGTTCTGAATGTTGGAAATTTGTGTGTCTAGTGGTGGGTTTGGAAGGTTTAGTTGCATGTGTATATTGGCATGTTGGAAAAAGTTGCCTATATTATTTTCGAAGTAAGGCCATTTTTTGGCACATTTTTGAAATCAAAGGGATCCTGTATACGTGTTTTGGGTGTGCAGTGTGATTGCATCTGTTTTTGGTGATTTTCAGGAATTGTGAGTATATACTTGTGTGTGTGAAGGCAGGTCTGTGACTATTTTATGGGATAGTGCTATATCAAAATGTGCAGTTGATTGGTGGTGTGTGGTTTACATGAATCTGTATTCTGGATGATAGCGGGGCTTTTTAGTGTGAGTATTTGAGAGCATTGTATTTTGTAGATGCAGGTAGTTTGAAGTTTTACATGTATTTGAGGGTATGGAGTTTTATGTTTGCATACCTGTAGTGTGCTAGGTAATCGTGTTGCCAGAGCCACTAATGCCAGTTTCTTGGATCCCAATGTCATAGAAAGAACACTGTATGCGATAGGGAGTTCAGCAAGCTAAGCTTGAGAGCTAGCTAGTGCATCAGGGAACCAGCAGGAAGAAAGAAGCCGGGTGGCTCTCCAATAGGACTGTGTGACAGTTTTTTTTAGGGGATATTGGGAAGACAAGGTGGCCAGGGAGGGAAAGTTGGAGGACTGTGCCATGATTTTTATTGCTGTGGTCGGCAAACAATATCTCCATCTCATGGTCAGCAGATGCATGCTCAATGTTGTTTCATGGTGGGATTTTCTTTCAGGTTCTGTAAAAACAGACTGCAGAGGAATTTAATTGTAATTTTGATATGGTCATGAAAGGAGGCTAGCACACTGCTTACCTACTCCAACATCTTAATTGGAAAACCTTAGTTGTTTTAATTTTATTAAGAATTGTTTTGGAGGTTAACATATGTGGTCTATCTTGGAAATGTTTCATATACCCTTCAGAAAAAACATGTAATTTGTTATTGTTTGATGGAGAGCTGTAGATATATATATAAAATCTCCTTTAGATCCATTTAATGTGTGTACTGTTGTTTAAGTCTTCTATCTCTTTATGGATCTTGTGTCTGGTTGTGCTCTTTATTCCTAAATAAGGAATAGCAGTCTCCAACTATTCTTCTTTCTTCTGTCAGTGTTTGCTTCATTTGTTGAGGAGCTCTGATACTTGGTGTGAATATATTTATAATTTTTATTTTTTCTTGGAGAATTGACCCTTTTCTCATATCAATTCCTTCTTTGTCTCTTGAGGGAGATTTAACTGAAAGTCTGCTTTGTCTGATGTTAGTATAGGCAACCCTGCTCTCTTTGGTTATTATTTTTATGGAATATTTTCCCATTCTCATTTAATCTATGTGTTTCCATAAGTCTAAACTGAGTCTCTTGTAGACAGCTTTATAGCTGGATTCTGTTTTTTATCCATTCCATCAATCTTTTGATTGGTGAGTTTAATCAATCATCTTTAAAGTAATTACTGATAGGGAAAGAATTCCTTTTGACATTTTGTATTTGCTTTCTATATGATTCATAAAAATTTTGTCCCTCATTTACGTTCTTATTGCCTGCCTTTCTGTTATTTGAATTTTTGTAGTGACACATTTGAATTCCCTTCTCACTTCCTTTTCTGTATATTTCATAAATATATATAGTTTTTGGTTATCACGGGGATTACATATAACATCCTAAAGTCATAATAATCTATTTTAAACTGATAACAACTTAACTTCAATAACATGCAAAATTTCTACTCATTCCTGCCTCTGCCCTTTGGTTATGTCATTGCTGTTAAAAAATACATCTATATATTGTGTACCCATTAACATAGATTTATAATTTTTTTCTTTAATCATATTGAATATAAAAAGTGGAGTTACAAACCCAAATGATTATATGCTCTTTTTTTTTCATATTTCTTTGTGTATTTACCTTAACCACTTCTTTTCCCTGCATTCTTTTGTGTATTTGCTTTATCCAAAGAACTTTACCTTTTCTTCTGGCTTAAAGTTACTGTCTAGTACTCTCATTTCAACTTGAAGGACTCCCTTTAGCCTTTTTGTTGGGAAGGTTAGTGGTAATGAACTCCCTCAAGTTCTGTTTATCCAAAATGCCTTAATTTCTCCTTTATTAGAAGTACAGTTTTGCTGTATATAGAATTCTCAATTTATAGGTTTTTCTTTTCTTTCAGCACCTTAAATATATCATCCCAGTGCCTTCTGGCCTGAAAGAGTTCTGCCGAGAACCCATTAATAATGTTATTTGGCATCATTCGTACATGATGAGTCACTTTTCTATTACTGCTTTCAAGATTTTTTGTTTTTTACTTTTGTCAGCTTGATTACAATGTGTCTCAATGTGGGTCTCTTTGATTTTGTCCTCCTTAGAGTTTGCTTAGCTTGTATTTTTATATCCATGTTTTCCAAAACATTTGGGAAGTATTTGTCCATTATTTCTTCAGATAAGCTCTCTGCCTCTGTCTCACCCCTTTTTTTTTTTCTTGCTGGTCTCCCATCATGCATGTATTGGTCGGTTTCATGGATTCCCATAATTCCCTTAGACTCTATTCATGTTTGTTCATTCTTTTTCCTTTTGAGAACCGATCATTTCAATGACTTGTCTTCAATTGTGCTGATGCCTTATGCCTTTTTAAATCTGCTCTCAAACCCCTCTTATGAATTTTTCAATTTAGTTATATATAGTTTAGCTCCCGATTTCAAGTTTTTTATTTTAATAAATTCTCTCTGTTATATTCTCATTTTGTTCATGTATCATCTTCCTGATTTTCTTTAGTTAATTATTTGTGTCTTCTTTTTTCTTTATGAGCATATTTAAGACAGCTGTTTTGAAGTATTCATCTAGGAAGTCTGAAGCCTATGTTTCTTTAGTGTCAATTTCTGAAGATTCATGATGTTCCTTTGAGTGGGCCGTGTTTCTTTGTTTCTTTCTATGCTTTGTGGGCTTTTATCAAAAAATTCACATTTGGAAAAACAGCCACCTCATCTAGTTTTGCAGACTGGGTATGTTCCGAGGAAGACCAACACTGTTCAGTCCAGTATAAAGTTTTCTCAGGTCTTTCCTGATGCTGCATGTTCCCTGGATCTGTGTGCCTCTACCTCCCGACTCCCCGCCCCATTCTCCCACATAGACAGCTGCTTTCTCCTACATAGACAGCTGCTTTAAATTTCTTAATTTCCATAAGAGAAAACTCCTCTGGATTCTTGAGCCTTTAAATATTCTGT
>NW_011918876.1:0-1036 GCF_000151845.1 Pteropus vampyrus | reverse complement strand
TCAATCTGGCAGGTGACTGTAGCTGCCGTGAAGCAAGAATGAGTGTGAGATGAGCCACTGAGCAGGCAGCCTCACTGAGAGTCAAACGTGAAGAGCCACGTGAAGAGCAGGGGCTCCGGACGCTGGAGGGCATGCCGCGGGGACGGTGACCAGGCCGTCTGTGGAGGGCATGCCGCGGGGACGGTGACCAGGCCGTCTGTGGCGGGCATGCCGCGGGGAGGGGGCTGGAAATCTTCAGAAGAGCGAGACGCGGCTGGGGCCAAGGTGCCTGGGCACAGGGACGTGGAGGTGAGAGCAGCCACTCAGAGGCCCGAGTCCCCGCCGAGCTCCCGTCTCTCGGTGCCCGGCAGCTCGTCACCCTTGCTCCCGACGCCACGGAGCAGGGAGGGCTGTGTCCGCTCCTGGGACTGGCAGCTGGCCCCGGGTCCCCGTGGTCCGGTGGTGCACTACCCTTGATGGGGACAGTGCTGGCCGACGGCCCTTTGACACTTTCTCCACCCGGGGATTCTCTAGGGACATCGGAGTGGCAAGTGTCTTCGTTGGGTTTGTTCGCGAGTTATTCCGATGATCTTCCACAAGTGTGGCTCCCAGAATCTCAAAGCAGGACACCATCAGGAAGTGCTACACGCACTCTCGGGCTTTTAAGAACCTCGCTTGATAGGTTGTCTGTCGACCCTTGGCAGCCAGAGGGTCTTGGTAACCGGAGCCTCCAGCCCAGCACCAGGGACTTGCAGCCGCCTGGCAAGGACACCCTGGGAGGTTGTGGGGGGGTGGCCCCCCACCGGTCCAAGGGCTGCCTCTGGCGGGCAAGGCATGACAATTATGCAACTGTTTGCCAGGTAATAGAGATCAAATAACCATATCAAAGTCCCCTCCGATGCTGCACCCTGAGACAGGACATTCAGCAAACCCGGTCGTATTCAAACGCAGGCAAATCCTAGAACGGAACCGCGATTCGCAGCGAAACGTAGATAAAGGAGCAAAAGAAGCCAAAAGAAGTTGCACGTATGCGCGCGCTGCAAGATGTGTGCGTGCG
>NW_011918875.1:0-34365 GCF_000151845.1 Pteropus vampyrus | reverse complement strand
AAGACGCGGGCCGGACCCCGAACTCCTGCCGGGAAGCCGGGACTCCGGACCGAAGTCGACCCGCGTCGGGACACGGGAAGCCGCGCCTGGACCCCGACCTTCGCCCGGAAGCCGGACCCCGACCGCGGACGACCGGCGCCGGGACACCAGCAGCCGCGCCCGGACCCCGACCGTAGAGGACGGATGCTGAACACCCGGACGCCGTGACAGGACCCTGACCCCTAAGTCCAATGCCAGACATCAGAGAAAGCATGAGTCCGACCGAGCTACCGGTGGTCCCTAACCTCTTAAACTGAGACTATAAAGAAAAAGAGGATGAAATAATGACAGTAGACAATGGATGCGGCTCACGCCTCATACAGTTTTTAGAAAAAACTTTATTAGAGCTTAAAACACAATTAGAACAGCCTACATACATTAAATAAGATGTCCATTTAACGACATATCAAAGTATCACTTACCGTGATTTTACGACTCACCTGCAACAGCAAAAGTGAGGTCAATGCATTGTACTAACATGTAAGGTTGTCACCCTCAAAGTATGAAACCTCTTTAGATTTTTTTCATAATTTCATGGAGCTTACGTTATATGTGGGGGTCTGTCATTGAATCATTACGTGACGTGAGAAAATATGTATATGTAAATAGAATTAAATTGAAAACCCATAATTAATACCAAATAGTCATGATCTATTAGAATTATAGGATGGAGGACATTACACCGGGAAAGAATCGCTTTGGGTATTTTTCCCCGTCAATTGTGCTAGGCGAAGGACTATCCGCCTGCAGTTTAATGGAACCCTTAACTCACACCCACATATGAACGTTAACTCCAAATAAGTTAAAAAACCTTAAATGTATTAGGAGAAATTTTAAAATTTCAGCAAGGTAGAAATAAATTCATTATGTAGGATTTAACCATGGTTTCTCATATCGGACACCGAAGCAAAAGCAATGCAAGGAATAAAAACATGTCCTCAAGAATATAATCTTTTTGAGCATCTAAAGAACCTACCCAGAGAGTAAAACCACAGGCCAAGGAACGGAAGAAAAAGAACGTATACGTTTGTGAAAAGTATCCAATGTCGATGTACTGATGTACATTTGTGAAAAGTATCCAATGTCGATGTACTTACACAGCACATCGACTAAAGACTGATGGCGAAACTTTAAACGTACGCTACCATAAACACTCTCGAAACCACAAAGAAATGGTCAACCGTCACACGAAGATATTGAATCTCAATCGCGAAAAATGGGAAAAACACTACGATGCCTCCTTCCCACACAGGATAGCTAAGTAAAATTCAGGCGAGAAAAAACTAGACAATGACATAGACATTGGAAGCCTTAAAATGTCGCTTCTACAGATGCAATGTACAGCATACTAAGTGTACGATAGTTTGCCATTTCCGCCCAAAAAAGTGCCATGGGTCAAACTCACCCTAAGAAATTGAAAATGGATGTTCTAAAAAAGAACTTCATAAATATACATAGAAGCGAGACTGCCGAAGGAACGGGTGTTAAAACTATTTAGTTACCCGTGAAATGGTGAATGAATAAACTAAGATCAATTCTTTAAAATTAATCAAGTAAAAAGATGCAGAGTACATATAAAATGCTAGGGCAAATCCTCAGAAACAAACCTAGAATTAATGTAGGATACAGTGGTTCCACTGAATGTTGAAATGCCAAAATATTGGAATTCGGGGACATGAGCACATATCTCTACACCCACATTTATGGCAGCATGATTCGCACTAGCCAGGATCTGGAAACGATACAGAGTCCATTGATACACAGAACAAATGCGGTACATACACAGAAGATTAGTAGTGAGCCTTAACAACTCAGGTGATACTGCCCCAATTACAGAACAGCAGTACGCAGACGTGGTTCAATCAAGGAAAGGAAGCTACTCTTACTGTGCGGCTCCTACTAACTGGAGACACCTGCCACTCCATCAATAGCCACTGTACCAGGTGTCGGGGATCAATCTCCTCAGAACTGCAAGTCATCATGGCGGCTCTTGCGCCAGGGTTTGAGAAACTTCAACCAGGTGTCGGGTAACAAGGACCGGGGACACAGTACATGCGGTAAAATTTTTCTATTACAGTATTCTACAACACTGACGCCAAGAAAACAAACTAGTAGCCGAAAGAGGGTATTGTCGGCATCACAACAAACACATGGATCAAGGGAGCATTATAGAGCCCAAATCTGACCCCACATCAATGTCGCTAGGGTTCCCGGACAGCCGCACGAAAAAAGACAGAGAGCACTAGCAGACAAGCCAAGGGAAAAATAATTTTCCACACCACCCCTTGCTCTACTGGGGCCTCAGAAGACCGAGACTTCTACGCCAAACCCTCTGGACCATTCGCGCACGAAGAAGGTTCTCCCTACCTGTTCCTCCTGTGGCTCAAGTCCCAGGAAGCTTCTGAGGTAAACCAGGTACAGACGCAGTCCCACCTCGTCCCAGAAACTCGGCACCTCCAGGACAAATGCTGCACTGACTGAAATCTCCTCAGAACTGCAGGTCATCACGGCAGCTCTCGTGAGAGCGCGGCCCACCAGGCCACGGCTCTCGCACCAGGGTTTCAGAAACTTCTACCAGGTGTCTCGGAACAAGGACCCAGGATGCAGTATATGCGGTGGAATGTTTCTATGACAATATTCTGCAACACTGACGCCAAAAACACAAACTAGTAATCGAAAGAGGGTTTTAGCGGCATAACAGCAAACACATGGATCAAGGGAGCATTACAGAGCCCAAATCTGACCCCACGTCAATGTCGCTAGGGTTACCGGACAGCCGCACGAAAATACAGAGAGCACTAGCTGACAAGCCAAGGAAAAAAGAATTTTCCACACCACCCCTTGCTCTACTGGGGCCTCAGAAGACCAAGACGTCTACGCCAAACCCTCTGGACCATTCGCGCACGAAGAAGGTTCTCCCTACCTGTTCCCTCTGTGGCTCAATGTCCCAGGAAGCTTCTGAGGTAAACCAGGTACAGACGCAGTCCCACTTCGTCCCAGAAACTCAGCACCTCCAGGACCAATGCTGCACTGACTGAAATCTCCTCAGAACTGCAAGTCATCACGGCAGCTCTCGCAAGATCGCGGCCCACTAGCCCGGGGCTCTCGCGAGACCGCGGCCCACCAGCCTGGGGCTCTCGCGAGATCGCGGCCCACCAGCGGAGGCTCTCATGAGATCACGGCCCACCAGCCCGGGGCTCTTGCGAGATCGCGGCCCACCCGCCCGGGGCTCTCGCGAGAGCGCGGCCCACCCACCCGGGGCTCTCGAGTCAGGGTTTCATAAACTTCTACCATAGGAAGTGCTTGCTTTAAGTTTGCCTGAGTTAATAATAGTCAAAAAATGGTCTGAAGTATTCACTTAAACCAGACCGGACAAACTGTTCCTGAGAACTCCACAGGCTGCAGTGTCACCCATACCCTAGGTGCTCACACAGCGCCCTCTGCTGTTTACACGATAGAACAGCTTAGATGGATAAGTCGACTCTAAGACTCGTCTCAGCCATGCCCCAGGACGACCCCTCTGCCACTCACAGGCTTGCGGAAGGGGAGAGGACATAGTGGCCTCGGAGACTCGCCTAATCCCTTACACGGGGACCTCCTCTGCCCATCACGATCTGGCAGCAGCTAAGATAGAGCATGCCCCTCTAAGTCTCTTCTCAATCATTTTTCCAGGACCTCGTAGGTCCCTCACATACCAAGTTTATGCCACCAGAAATAATTTGCCAAGGTCTCTGTTCCCACGTTTTCCAGCCCCCGTAGCCCTTCACATACTGTGCTTGTGCGAGACTGGACAAATCGCATCCAATTCTCTACTGCGCTGTATTCCGGGAACCCCCTTTGCACTTCCTAGAGCAGGGATAGAGAAATCATGTCCAAGTAAGTCTCTACTGCCTCCTACCAAAGTGAGAAGAAAAGAAAATTGTAGGGAGCTAAAGCTCCCAAAATTCAAAAGAGTGCATGGTTTATCTCGGGAGGCCTGCTTGCATAAAAAAGGGAAAAGGCTGGTTCTGTGGAATTCCAGGAAGAAGAATAAGTATAGAAAAAGGGAGTGTCGAAAGAAGTGTTGATTGTACCTTGATCTTCAGGATGTTACTTTAGTTATGCTATCTTGGGATACACAAAGGAAAAGATTATGTATAAAAAGGAGCCTAAGAAATAAACTCGGAGAGACAGTTGTGAGATCTGTTCTCCCTCCTGCACCCTGTCTGTCTTCTCTTTTTTCAGTCCTCACTCCCCCATTCAGGTACCTGGTTTGACTTGGTCGGCTGGTTTCCGACAAGTGGCGCCCGAACAGAGACCGAACGGGGGAAAAATAGCAAGGACCCACCGCGAGACGAGTGCACTCGAGATTGGCCAAAGAAGCCGTGGGCGGTGAAGGTGAGTACGCAGGAGCTTTTGTAATATAGAAACTGAAAGAGAAAATATAATGGGCCAAGGAAATAGTCGACTGCTATTTGTACATATGCTTAAGAATATGCATAGAGTTAGAGGAGCTAAAGTAGGTCAGCGACAGTTAATGAAGTTCTTGCAATTTATAGAAGCTTCTCCCTGGTTTCCTGAGGAAGGGACAATTGATTTAGAGACATGGTTAAGAATGGGTCAAAAGTTACAGGATTACTATGATGCCCACGGACCTACTAAGGTTCCGGTAGATACTTTTGGGCTTTGGACTTTGAATAGACATTCTTTAGACCCTAGGCATGAAAGAGATCAGATTAAAGAACAAATGTCACCTGTACTTAAAAATTGTTCATGAGTATGACGAATCTGAGGCTGCTGGGGTTGTGCCTTCTGCCCCTCCGATGCCTCTCCCTCCTTTCGACTCCATTTTTACTGATGATGAGGAGGAGGCGGCCGCTAGATATCATTTGCCTGATGAAGATTCAGCTCCACTTGTAGCTATTGGAGGTGTTGCCCAACACGCAGTACCAGATCCTGTATTAATATGAGGGCGAGGGCATGTTTGTGTTTTTCCGCAGGGAGCTGACAGAGCACGCTGGTTGCCTGAATGACTAGTGCGGCATGCCGAAAATGAACATCGAGATTATTCTTCTGATGGGAATACTGATTAATCCAACAGCTTATGCCGCAGTGCATTGGGCTTACATCCCGGATCCTCCGGTACTACATCCAACTGTTTGGTCTGGGCCACAGATCCAGGTTTTTTCTAATAACTCTAGACTTTTAGGATTGCCATTAGCCATGGAACAGCAATATGTATATGATAATTTTAATTTTTCCGGATCAGCAATAGGACTACCTATTTGTTTTCTTTTCAATTCTACTTCCCAACCTGGGTGTTTGAATATCACGGAGCAGCCTTGGCCTAGGAAAGGAGGAGCTGTTATGCTTGGGGCTCCTGATGGCGAAGCTGTAAGCAATAATGATACGATCCCGTTTGAACTTTGTCACTCAAAGAGGCATGTGCAAAAAGATTCGGTATGGTGGCATCGTTGTCATCAAGAGAATGTCACTTTGTACCCAGTAACAGGATTTAATGAAACTGTTTGGGACTTCTCTCGGCCTTATGACACTGGGACTGCTTTATCTGCTGGACTCTGGAAAACAAGCTCTGGCGCTTGGCAGACTCATATTTGGAAACTGGCTGCCGGACTTGTGACAATGAGTATTAGCATGACTAATGAATCTCGGACCAATTCACACAGTAGTGGTTCAGGAGAAAGATTCTCATATGCCCTTAGAACTTGTGTTAATGTCCCATATATATTATTGTTAGGAAATTTCAATATTACCGTAGATAATAATAATCAATTTAATGTATCTTGTAATAATTGTCAGCTGTCTCATTGTGTTACTCCTGCTAACACTTCTGTTCTCGTGCTTAGACAACCGCCATTTATAATGGTTCCTGTTAACCTTAAAGGCCCTTGGTTTGATGAATATGGGTTACAGGTTTTAAAAGAGATTAACATGGCATTAGGAAGATCTAAAAGGGCGGTGGCTGTTGTTGTGGCAGGTATTCTTGCAGTTGTCGCCTTGGTGGTTACAGCCACCACTGCTGCCATATCCTTGTCCAACTCTGTGCAAACTGCAACATTTGTTAATGATCTGACAAAAAATGTTTCATTAGCTATGGGATCTCAAGAAAGTATTGATGAAAAAATTGAACAAAAATTAGATGCATTATATGAAACAGTAAACTTTTGGGGAGAAGTTCAAGCCTTAAAACTGCCCTCCCGCTTACGTTGCCATGTACAATATCGATGGATTTGTGTAACTCCAAAAAGGTATAATAGAACCACCCATCCTTGGGATAAGATAAAAAATCATTTACAAGGGATCTGGCATAGTGCTAATATGTCATTAGATTTAGTTCAATTACATCGAGACATTTTAGCCTTAAAAGAAGCTCCCGAACTACAAATAAATACTGATCAAACAGTGCAAGAATTTATAAAGGGTTTAAAAGGTTTAGTCCCTACTTGGGGACCATTTACTCATTTATTAGGATTTGTTATCATTCTAGCCTGTTTCCTGTTAGTCATCTTGTGTTTATTGCCATATCTGTTGAAATGCTCAATACGAGCAGTGCGAGATGTTGGTTCCGAGATACATGCAATAAAATTAAAAAATAAAAATGCCCCAATATAGTGGGTGGTAGTCAAAGACGGGTAAGGACTTCTTGGAAACTGGACAACCTAAGACAGGGCATGTATGATGGAATACATGTTCCAATGACGGGTAAGCTCCATGTTTCACAGGAAGCCACCTAAGACAGGCACGTTCTACTTTAAAGTAAAAAAGGGGGAATTGTAGGGAGCTAAAGCTCCCAAAATTAAAAAGAGTGCATGGTTTATCTCGGGAGGCCTGCATGCATAAAAAAGGGAAAAGGCTGGTTCTGTGGAATTCCAAGAAGAAGATTAATTATAGAAAAAGGGAGTGTCGAAGGGACTGTCAAAGGAAGTGTGGATTGTACCTTGATCTCCAGGATGTTACTTTAATTTTTATCTTGGGATACACAAATGAACAGATTATGTATAAAAAGGAGCATAAGAAATAAACTCGGAGAGACAGTTGTGAGATCTGTTCTCCCTCCTGCACCCTGTCTGTCTTCTCTTTTTTCTCAGTCCCCGCTCCCCCATTCAGGGACCTGGTTTGACTTGGTCGGCTGGTTTCCGACAGAAAAGGTTTTTAAAAAAGTAACCTCGACAGGACGATCAGATTCCTATCTGGGCCAGGTCCTGGTGGGTAGTCGAAGCCCAAACCTATCAGTTTAGTGACACATTTTCAGCCAGCCCTGTCCACTGCTGCTCTGCAGCTAGCTAAACACACTTTTTAAAACTGTAATATACCTTGAAGAGAGTATTCACTCTGTATCAGACACGTTCATTAGCTCTTGTAATCCATCACCGCCTTTCTTTTCGCCACCTACGTGTGATCTTCCGTATGTTCCCTCAAAATCTGCAAATGCAGAAAAGCGGCAGCAAAACTGATTCTTCATAGCCTGAAATCTTGCTCCCTGGCTGATATCGGTTTGCTCAATTTAACTCCTATAAATATTCTCTACAACTTCAGACATTTCTTGCATTCACACCGGGCACCCGCTCTGCTTCTCACACACTGGCTGGTACCAGGTGGACAAGTTGCCTCCATCTATCCTGGCCCCTTTTACCAGGCCACTGCTTTGGCCCTCACACATCGGCTAAAATCTGGATAGAGATTTCACCCCCAGGATGCTCCTCTCGACCTTCCCTGAAGACCTGGTCTTCCCTTCACACACTTGGTTGTACTGGGACAGACTTTTTTCCCCGATTCTCTACTACTTTCTTCCCCATTCTCTCCCTCTTCTCTCCACCTGCTGGCTAAAGCTGAGATGGACGGATCACATTCAGATCTGTCCTAACCCTTTTTCTCAAAACCTCTCTCTGCTCTTCACATGCTGGATGGAACAGAGATAATAAATTTACCTCTCCTCGACCATGACACCGGGAGCCTATTGCCCCTCACAAGCCAGAATGAGGGACATATGATCAGAAAAAGAAATGGCTGAAGGTGCTTACACAAGGTGCTTACACACACACACACACACACACACACACACACACACACTTAAAATTAGCATCTATCTTTTCACAGGGATTTCTCATGCAAACCAACCTTCGAGGAGAAGCTTTCACTGACCTGCCTGCCTTCAGCACCGAACTGCCTTCTGAGGACTAGACTGAGCAGAGCTCCTAAATTCAAGTTTGTAGAGCAGCAGAGAACAGCTTTCCAACTGAAGAGAGAACGGGCCCCAGAGTATCCTCACTGTAAGCCCTCCTTGCCCCGATGCTTCATAATTAGCCTATAGCACTACATACTAAACTGCTCCAAAACTGATCTGTTATCACAACCATGCTGCATCACAAATTAGCTGTTTTCCATGAATACATTCTCCATCTTTAATGCACCCTGACTTGGAGATCCTGTTGGCATTGGAAACAATGACCATTGGTTGACAGACACGGGATGCCATAGCCACACTGGACTCTGGATCCTGGACACCAACGATGTACACCCCAGACCAAGGGACCTGGACTCAGCATCAGATCGAGGGCCCTAGAGACAAGACAAACACAGGAACCAATAAAAAACCGCACCCCAATAAACAGGAGCCAAAAACAAACACCTGTGCACCAGGGCCAAAAACAAATCCCAGATCTGGGATACATAAGACCAGATGCCAGAGACTTGACACTGAGACAAGAGACCTAGACGCCAGATTCCAGACACCAGACCCTGGAGCCAGAGCGAGAACTGAAGCCTGAACGTGGACGCTGGACCCGCGGCCAGACTCGACCGGACCCCATACCCCAGACACCAGATGAAGAGCTGGACTATAAACTGTACCCTCAGGCTCTGGAGATAAACCCCAAACGATAACCAGGACCTGAGTCAGACCCCAAAATTACACCCAGACACTAGACCCCAGTCATCTGATGACAGATGACTGAGGTCTCAGGAATTTAATTGGTTCTATCGACAGTTACATGCTTAAAACTACCACTGCTCAATGAGGACCTTGAATAATTTATCACTTGGGTCTAGGTTTGCAAAAGGGACAGAAGTGTGATGCTTTTCTAAGTATTCTCTCGTCTAAAAGCTCAAATTAGTGGCTGCTTTGTTAAATTTGCAAAAGCAGTAGTATCCCTTTCATGCTTTACGGAGATTGCTAGAAACTATAGAATCTTGAACCTAACATTCAAAATCAGATGCCCTTCCTCTCTCTTTGGCTTTAAAGCTGTGATCCATGTTTCATACTGACTGACTAAAATGTGTAATCGAAAGTTTTATTTTTAGGAGTACTTCAGTTATCGCTTTTAGGACAATTGACCATTAAAACTACAATTTGTTTGAAATGTCAGTTGTGAAGAAAACATAGTCAAGGACATAGTCTCTTTGCAGATATTCATGTCAAAAGTTAAACATTTTCCAGCTACAAATGGAATAAATGATGCTTCCAACGACCTTCCTGGGATTCCCCATCTACTCTGTTCATGGAACTATCACAGCAAGATCCCAGACCACTTTACCCTGTGCATGTATCTGGTCATGATGTGCCTTGTGTATTTACATAGCTGTGGGATACCAGTATCGGTTACTGGAACTTATTTACTGTGAGTGAGGGCTGAGGCAATGACTTATGGGGCCTTAATTTACAAATCTCCTATCACCTGCTCCTCCCTTTGCATGCAGCTAACTTTTCCAATGTGTACATTTTTCCATGAGGTAGATTCTTAGTCATCCTGTCTTGGTTAGACTGCATGTTATTTTGACATTCTTGGAACTACAGTATTAAGGGATGTTTCCATAAGGAAATCGACAAAGAACAAAAATCACATGCTGAGAGGGGTGACAAATCTCACATTAATGAAATAACGTGAATAAACGGACAAATAAATATGAGCACAATTAAAATGGTATGGTTGTAAAGAATACATTGACCAGTTACACGGTTCTTGATCGCCATAAACAACTAATATATAATATAAGTAACAGTATGTGCTGTGCCTTTAAATGACTGATGGCAGCATACTTTGTTCACAGCATCATCGTCACAGGTGAGGACCGCACTGTGCTTTTTTCTTCAGGTCGGCTCCGACATCTCTAGAGATAGACATTTTTCTATTCCTATACCCTTAGGGAACCATGCTCCTATATGCGGTCTGTTGCCAAGAGAAACCAAAATCTGTAATGCGGGCCTACCTACACATATAGAAGGATGGAACAGAATTAAGAACCTAGAAATAAACCCATCTCTCTAAGGTCATTGGATGTTTGACATGGGTGGAAAACATGGACTTGGGTACAGGAGACTCCTTTGAACAGAGGGTGCTAGCAAAATGACTACCATCTGAAGGGGAATGAGATTCGACCCTGACCTCAAACCATATAAAGGTGAACTTGAAATTTATTCGAGCCTTAAAATTCAAACCTCTAGAAGACAGCACGTGGATGAATCTTCAAGCCCTTGTATTTAGCAAAGAGTTCTTCGATCTGGCATCAAACAATAATCGATGAAAAAGATAAATGAGATTGCCTCGACATTCATCCTTTTTGGCATTAAAAGAATCTATTCAGGAAGTGACAAGACAACCTACAGAAAGGGAAGAATGTCACGTTATAGATCTAATGGAAGTGTCATTCAACAAAGAACTCTTACAACTCTTAGACAAAAAGACAAACTAAACTTCTAAAATGTACCAGAATAGACCCTTCTCTAGAAAAGAGAAAATTTTCAATAGGCCCAAGAAAGGATGTTAGGTATCATGAGTCATAATGGAAATGCAAATGAAAACTACAAAGCCATACTCCCCCTTCACACAACCCAGAATTGCTATAATCCAGAAAGCCCATCATGACGAATGTCACTTATGGAGAAAAAATTAAAGCACTTAAACCACGTCAAAATGTAAAACACGGTGGCCTATGTGCACAAGTTTTCAACTCCAACCACTCAAAATGTTCTTGTCTGGTTCAATGAATTCACTCCTTGATATATATCTCCCAACATAGAAAACAGGCATTTAATGCTTTAAGAGTGAATTTCTTCAGCATCGTTGTTCAAATAAGCAGGTATGTATGAACGATTCAGAGGTCGATCTTAATTTGTAGTACAAATGAATAAAGTGATTCTGAATTGTTACAGCAGAAGTCTTTAGAATGGTACTTAGAAACAGATTTAATTTCTTAAACGTATTACCTCTTGGCACATACCTTTTTGTGGTGGCAAAAGACACATTTACAAATAGAACCAAATACTTGCTTCCTTTAAGATAAATTGAATAAATCTATGTCCCATACTTTGTGCTTCATTACTTTATCTTATTTGGAAATGTTGAGATTTTCAGTGAGTATGTATCACTTTATTAACCAAGCAAAAATTTCAAGTTTCGAATTATTAAAAACACAGGAAAAATTATCTATATATGTATATCTATATAAATACCTATATATATAGGCATAGATATACACACAATGTCAATGCAATAACTTAATGTTTTACCTATAAACCGTTTATTTGTACCTACATTTGTTACAACTGAGATTTCAAAGTGCATTAATACGTGCCCTACTTTCTTGACACAATTATAACAGAAATATAACTTTATTTCTGTGAATCCAGTAAATACATTTCATAACAAGTCCATTTAATCAAATCAAGTCTTAAGCCAATCAAATATTAAAAACCAGCAATAACATCCAAAGAAAGAAAATGTCTTACCTGTTTAGAAGTTAATCCAAGTCAAAGGATCCACCGGCCGTCGAAGGTAGGATTTTAGATTCTGATAGTGACTCAAACCGGTGAGCCTCCTCCCTGCTCAATGGAGGAAAGGAAACAACTCCACAAAACAGTGCAAAGAATGCAGCCCTCACAGATTCAAAGGATTGTTCCCAGAAACAAAGATTACAGACCTTCCTGACACAGGCTGTCAGGATGGCAGAGCGCACATGATGTCTCAGATCCCCTCCGACCACAAACCAGCTCTTTCATGGCTCTGAGTGAGCTTTACCATAATAGCACTTATACAGCATTGAAAGGTAATGAAAGGTGGAGTTGAGAATGGTCTCTTGGGCTGAGGCCCCTCATGGCACCCTCCCCTGAGAGCTGCCAAGGCCAGCCACCGGGTGCACCGGGATCAGTGCACCTTGCAGATGGTTGACACCAAACCAAACTCCTATAACATGGACAAGACAGAAAAAAACCACATCTGGTATAAAGAGAACCCACATCATCTCCACAGACAGTATAGAGGATCGTTTCACTCCTGAACCCCAGAGGCCACCTGGAATAGCAGTTTCATAGGGAACTATGATTCTGTTCTATCCCTACAGTACCTCCTTATGGCAAAGAACACACAAAAAAAAGATGTAGGGGAGGAAAGGATTTTTTCTGGAAAAGCTCAATCGAGACAACCCTAGAGCTCCAAAAAGGAAGCACATAATTTTAACTGCCCATCTAAGGTACGATAGATTCACACCACTTATACCTTCTAGCAAACACTGCAGACAAGGAATGAAAACTTTTAAGTCGTGTCAGTCAACCCTAAAAACACTGATACGGGGAATGGAAGGAGGACCGAGATCAGTTACCAGGCTCATGTTAGCAGTTTCGGAGTCTACTACTAATATGATTATAACCAAAGCTTTTTTATCTTTCCTTCACCATTTTTAAGGAGCCAGGCTAGAAAACTGTAGTCTGTATTTTTTAATGTGGCCCTTTCCATGTTTTTTGTTTGTTTAGCTCGGTCTGCTCAGGCAGTTGTGGCCTGTGTTTACATTTCTCATCTCCTAAGGCATCTCCTTTTTTATGAAAATGACACAAAAGCCACGAAAACAATGACCACCCATGAAAAGAAAGTTTCAACAAAGGAAGCCGAGAGTGGCTAATTCCAAGTAGCTGGCTTCGCAAATATTTTTTTTACAACCGTCTTAACATCTTAGTAAAAAAGACTGGCAACTCTTCTAAATTCACCCAAACCATGCAGAAATATACTAAAAAGGCTGATGGGATAGATACACTGCTTACCTCTGCCAACACACCTGTGGTCTCTCTCAGCTACAGTAGTTTTCAGGAGATAGCAGTATTCCAGCCATTAATTCTCCTGGTGCCTAAGCAGATGGCAGCTTTCTAGTTCTTAAATCCAATAGAAATGCTCCGTCGAGCCCAAGCATCTTTAAAAACCAAGGGAGGGAGGAGGGATGAAAACAGGCAGGATCCAAACTCTCCAAATTTCTTTATTCACAAATACTGTCTCCATCAGTCGGAATCTCTATGAAAGTTGTTGTTAGACTTGGGGAAATGCGGGCTAGAATTAAGATAGAAGCGGTTCCCCATTACCTGTACACCGATGGACCCAAATATCTTCAGTTGCTATATAATATAAAGCAAAAAATAGATAAACCAATTTTAGTGCTTCTAGGCACGCTTACTATCTTACATCACAAATAACAAAAACCGGAGTTTTCCACACCAAAATAATCCTCTCCTAGTTCCTCTGATCAACCTTCTATCCACACCCTACACCATTCCTTGCACACAGACAGCTTCTCATAAACCTTTCCCTCCCATGGCAGTTCCACCACACACCACCTGGGGGAGCCAAAGGGACACCGACCCCCTCACCACAATGGAACCACGAAAAAAGCCTCCTGAAACTTCTCTACTGTGCTTAATAAAAATGCAGAGCAAAGTCTGCCTGCAGAAAGAATACGTGGTTCATGCTGGGTCGCAAGAACGGGAAGAGTCATGCCAGGTCACATGTGTCCATGCTCGGTCACATGAATGTGACTCAAAGGTAGGCGATGAAAAGCATGGAGGGATCGCGTTGGATTTAGCCCAGGAACTGACCACATCCCTCGAGCCTGAGTTCACAGACTGGCAAATTGTCCCAGGACCAGCACAACCTCACCTCATGCCTGACCCCACCCTCTACCCCGCTGCACCTGAACTCCTCCTGAGACCAAACGGCCAGTCAAACCTGAGACCAAACGGCCAGTCAAATCCGCACAAAGAGCTAGCTTCACAAATGTTTTTTTACTGCCAACCGAATTTTACAGGAGACAATGAACTCACACCACTTCTAACTTAGACCTAACGATGCAGACTGGGACTAGGATTTTTATTATACACTCACGTGGAATTTACATAAGCATGAAGATGAGAAGAGCTCAACAGGTAAGTTGTAGTGAGGTAACACGGAAAGCAATGGTACAGAGTAGGAGAGAGGTCAAAGCTGGTCACTGGGCTCCTACTTGGAGCCTTTCTATTGCTGAGATCTTTTAATTTTCGCAACTTTTAAGGAGGCGGGAGAAAGGAGAACAGGAATACACAGTGGAGACCTGTATTTTTAAAAGTGGCCCTTTTCAAACAGGCAGGAAACTTTCAATAAATATTGTGAGTTCACTAAGTCCAAGTTCTCACTTTTACTAATGGTTCACACCCATCTAAATGTATTAGAGGAAAATCCCTGACAGCACTTCACATTCTCGAAAACCCTGCAGAAATAGACTACAAAGGAAAACAGGATGAACAAGGAAGGGTACTGCTTACTTCTGCCAACACTCCTCCATCATTTCTGCTACAGCTGTGTACAGGAGCTAACAGTATCCCAAACATGAATTCTCCTGGTGCCATTACGAGATGGCAGCTTTTCTTTCTCAAATCCACTTAACTGAACTTTCAAGCAGAAATCTTTTATCGACAGAGGGAGAAAGGGCATCGAAAGGGGCAGGATCTAAGAAAGAGCGGGGATTCTCCAAATCTCTGTTCAGACTGAACTACTCCACCAATTAGCATATCTGTGGAAGATGTTAGATTGTAGCCTCTTCCTGTCTACAGATAAGGTGATAACGCTAAGGTATTTTAGTACCTCTTCCTAATTTTTAAGGACACAAAAAGAGGATTAGGGACATATAAATGAGACCTTGTGTTTTAAAAATTGGCACTTTCAAATTTTTTCCCTTACTTTGGCTCAAAATGCCTCAGGCGGTAGTAGCTTGTATTTTCATTTCTAATAGACTCAGCAGGAAGACCCTAGAAAATGCTGAGACTTTCCTTGTAATTATGATCGGGCTTTGAAAAATCGTCCTCCATTTTTGTCAGATTTCTGATGTTTTTACATCTTTTGAAATCTGTTCCAACATTCTGAAACAGGGATAAGGCAGAAGAACTACATAGATTACTGATTATTAAACCAGACTGTTTTCAGACCCTGCAAGGTACTGCTACCATTTCGGAAACTGCCTGATCATCCCTATGGCCATACAAGGAGAAACCTACAGAACAAAGGAAGATTCATGCAGAGAATAATACAAAGTGTTTGTCCATACTGTTAATGTTTACAGTTACCATAAGAGGAAAACGGGAAAACAAAATTTAAGATGTACCCTACAATCTACTCCATTCTTGACTTGCCTTGCCCAGACTAAGAGATCAAAACTGATTCTCCAAATGTTCTATTAACGATATTTCTTAAAAGTTACGCCTTGTTGGGAAACGTGTTTTTTCCCTTCCACCTTTTTACCCTGATATTGATATTACCATCGATTATAATACCCAAAAAGGTGAAGAAGTAATTCAAAAGCTTAAGAATAATTCATTTTGCTTCTATCCATTTATTCTTATTTCTAACAGTATTAATGAAAAAATTGCTATCGTGAGTTTCCAAAAATATTTTCAAAATTAAAAGGTTTTTCAATACAAACAATGCATCATCAACCCAATAACATTAGCAATGACATAAAGCAATAGGGCTTTTTACAGCTTAGCCAAGGAAGCCCAAGCTTCCTATCCCCATAGTATTTCCTTTTCACAGCAGAAAAGACAAACGCACAGGAAAACATGACCGGCTCTGCGAGGGAAGTTTCAGTAAAGAAAACTGGGAGTCACTAAGTGCAAGTAGTTTGGCTTCAAAATAGTTTTTGTGCCCATCTACACATATTAGAGAGAAAAAACTCTGCTGCCTCTTCTAATTTATCCCAAACCCTGCAGATATCGACCGAAAAGGCTGACAGAGTAAACAAATATACATACTGCTTACCTCTTCCGCCACATGTCCAACACCTCTCAGCCAAAGCAGTTTCCAGGAGTTAGTAGTATCCCGGCCATTAATTCTGGAGTCAAAAAAAAAAAAGCAACTTTCTAGTTTTCCCAAATTCAACAAAATATACCTTCAAGCCCAACCATCTTTTATCAACAGGGGAGGAGGGGCATGGAAAAAGGCGAGATCTAAAAATGAGCCCGCCAAATCTCCAAATCTCTTTGTTCTGGAAGACGTCTCCACTATGTAGCATATCTACTGAAGGAGCTCTTAGCCTGGGAGACAGGCAAACTAGAATTATGGTAGAAGCAATTCCCCATTAGATATAGACACAAACATCTTTAGTTTCTGTATATTATGAAGCAAAATATAGATAAACAAGTCTTAAGTAGTAGTCACCCTGCCTATCTTATACCTCAAGTAAACAATAACATGACCAAGTTTTCCACATCAAACCATTCCTCTCCTGGGTCCTATGAAGTTCAATACCCCACCCAACACCCCACAGCAATGTTGCAGGCAAAGCCTCTCTGCCCCATTTCTCTCACTGCAGTCCCACCGCCCACCACCTGGGGTCTGCAAAGGTACACTGACTACCTTCCTGCAAAGGTGCTTCCGAAAGCCTTGAGAAAACTCCAGTGTGCTTATTGAAAAGGCAGAGCAAAGTCTGCCTGCAGAAGGAATACTTGGGTTCATGCTGGGTCGTAAGAATGTGACTCAACACTCATGCCTGGCCACATGTGTCCATGCTCGGTCACATAGATGTGACGCGCAGTTATGGTGGAGTGTACCTAAGATTTAGCCCAGGATGCAGACCAGAGCACTGACGCCTGAGTTCACAATGATTGGCAAATCACACCGAGACCCACCCTCCCGGGTCCTACCCAGCACTCTTGTCCCCGAGGCCCCAAAACCTCACCTTATGGCTGACCCCAGCCTCTTACCCTGCTGTACCTCAACACCTTCTAGAAGCAAACAGCCAGTCAAATCCATAGAAAACCCTTCAGTATCTAATCACAAGCTGGCTTCACGCATACTTTAAACTGCCACTCTAAACTTACAAGAGACAATGACCTCACACCACTTCTAATTTTCGCCTAAGACTGCAGACCGTGACTAAGAATTTTATTATATGTCCACCTGGGATTTACATAAGCATGAAAATGAGAAGAGCTCAGCAGGTAAATTTTATTGAGGCAACCCAGAAAGCAATGGTAGAAGGTGGGAGGCGGGTCAAAGCTGTTTACTGGGCTCCTACTATTGGGGTGCGATCAATTCTAAGACCCACGGAACCCATTGAGATGCATTGTGAGCCTTTATTAGCCAGCCGGCGACTGACTCTCTACCATGTAGGGTCAGAGGAGATAAGCCCGGAACTTACAGAGGAAGCAGCTTATAAAGCTTAAGACCATATCCTGCTGGTCTGCTGAACAAGCTAGCGAGCGGATTACAGAAAGCAGATGTTGGCTATAACCATCTTACACAAAGATAAATGTTTCCGGGGTAACTCTTAGATCAAAAAGGCCTAGCAGGCAGCTTCGTTATCTGCATCCTGGTGGCTGTCAGTGCTTTCCTGGGGGCTGGCGCCTGAAGATATCACTTCCCTGTGACTGATATATTGGAAAGTTTTTCACTCCTATACTTCTTGGTGCCTGTCTATTGCTAAGGTGATTATGCTAAGATCTTTTAGTTATTTTTCACAGCTTTTGAGACAGGGAAAAGAGGAACGGGGATAGAAAATGAGGACCTGTGTTTTTACAATGGGCCTTCATCAAAATGGCAGGAAACTAAGTCCAAGCACTCTTTTCACTAATATTTTTCGTGCCCACCTAAATGTATTAGAGGAAAAAGACTGGCAGCACTTCGACGTTCTCCAAAACCCAGCATATACAGAACACAAAGGCCGACGGGATACACAAAGATACTTTTTACCTCTGCCAACTCCAACATCATCGCTCTGCTACAGCTGTTTCCAGGAGCTAGCAGCATCCCAACCGTGAACTCCCCTGCTGCCATAACAAGATGGCAGCTTTCTAGTTTTCTCAATCCACTTAACAGAATCTTACAAATCCACTTAGAAAATCTCAGTGCAGGCATCTTTTACCAAAGAAATGGGGAAGGGGCGTGGAAAGGGGCAAGATCTACTAAAGAGCTGGAATCTCCAAATCTCTCTTCAGCCAAAACTTCTCCACCAATTATCATCTCTATAGAAGCTGTTAGCTTGGAGCTCCTTCCAGTCTACTTATAAGGTGATTATGCAATTTTTTTTTTTTTAGTACTTCTTCCACATTTTTAAGAGGGACAGGGAAAGACAATTAGGGATAGACAAAGGAGACTTGCCATTTTTAAAAGTGACCCTCTCAATTACTTTTCCTTAGTTTGACTCAAACTGCCTCAGGCAGTACTGGCCTGTGCTTGCATTTCTAACAGACTCAGCAGGAAGCCCCTGGAAGATGCTGACACTGTCCTTGTAGTTCTGATCGGACTTTACAAAATCAGCTTCCATTTTTGTCATATTTCTGATCACCTTTTACATCCTTTAAAATCTCTTCCAACATCTAATAACGGATAAGGCAGGAGAACTAGACAAATTGGTAAATATTAAACAAGGCTGTTTCCAAAATCCACAAGGTACTGCTACCTTTAGGGAACCTGGCAGATCACCCCTAAGACCAGACAAGGAGAAACCTACAGAACGAAACATACCAAGAAATCAAAATCGATTCTCCAAATTCTCTATTAACAATAATTTTTAAAGTTACACCCTTGTTGGAAAACTTCTTGATATTTCCCTTCTGCCTTTTTAACTTAGTGTTGATATTACCATGTATAATACCCAAGAAGCTAAAGAACTAATTCAAAAGCTAAATACTTCATTTTGCTTCTATCCATTCATTTTCAAAATGTGGTATTTCTACCAAGATTAATGAAACAATTGCTATGACTTTCCATAAATATTTTCCAAATTAAAAGATTTTCTAATAAAGAATAACTTTACCAAAGACAAAAACAATTAAGGCTTTTTACAGCTTAGCTAAAGAAGCCAAGGCTTCCTATCCCCATGGTATTTCCTTCTTATAACAGCACGAAAGACAAAAGCACAGAAAACCATAACCACTGCGAGGAAAGTTTCAATATAGAAAACTGGGAGTCACCTAGTGCAAATAGCTTGCCTCCACCAATAGTTTTCATGCACATCTAAATGTATTGGAGGGAAAAAGTCAGCCAGCTCTTCTAAATTCTCCCAGACCGTGCAGAAATCGAGCAAAAAGGCTGACAGGGTAAACAAACATACTGCTTACCTCTGCCGACACACGTCCCAGATATCTCAGCTACAGTAGTTTCCAGGAGATAATATCCCAACAATTAATTTTCCTGGCGCCGCAACAAAATGGCGACTTTCTAGTTTTCTCACGTTCAACTGCAGTACACCTTCAAGCCTAAGCATCTTTTATCAGAGAGGGAGGAGGGGCATGGAAAAAGGCAGGATCTGAGAAAGAGCCCGCCAAATCTCCAAATCTCTTTGTTCTGGCACACTTTCCAATATTTAGCATATCTATTGCAGGAGCACTTAGCCTGGGAGACAGGCAAACTGGAATTATAGTAGAAGCAATTCCCCATTACATGTAGACAAAAGAACACGAACATCTTTAGTTTCTCTATAATGTGAAGCAAAAAAATAGATTGACTAATCTTTAGTGCTAGTCATCCTCACTATCTTATCCCTCAAGTTATAAATCACATAACCAAGTTTTCCACACAAAGCCATCCCTCTACCCAACACCCCACAGCAATGCTTGCACGCAAACCTTCTCCTCGCCATTTCCTCCCATGGAAGTCCCTCCACCCACCACCTGGGGGCTGCAAAGGGACACTGACTACCTCCCCACAATGGCACTGACTACCTCCCCACAATGGCGCTTCCGTGTTTAATGAAAAAAAGCAAAGTCTGCCTGCAGAAGCCACACCTGGGTTTGAGACAAGACATCACTTTTAAAATTCTTAATCTTTTAGCAGGAAATGAAGTAGGACATCTCTTGCAGAGTTCATCTTTTTAGTAAACCTAGTTAGGATTTCTTCCCTCCTTTCTCTGGAAAAAAAGGCCATCTCCCTCAAATCCTGGTAACTGCCTGGCGACTCAGATCCTCTGACTATTGATAAGGATCATCAGACCATTGCTAAGCAGAAATGGTGTTAAGCCAGGCAGGGCCCTTAAGAGTCTGATAGGGGAGGGGACTTTAAGCCAAAAGTCTTTCTTTTTACTCTTTAAGAATTGTATTAACTGAGCCTGTTTCCCTTTACTCACTTAATACACAAATCAATAATAGAAATTAATAGATGTATAATTTAAATAATAAGTTTGTATGTTGTTTTCCTTGTCTAGGGATTGAGGTGGCACTTCAGCAAGAAAACCAAGACCCCACCCTGACTGACGCAGAAAGGGAAAGAGCTCCATGAAATCCCTGTAGTCAGGGACTATGGCCATTCTAAACAGGAAGCAGATACAGAAGAAGAGACCTCCCCTTCCTCAACATCCTGTGCTGGCTGGAAAATCATAGGAACACAGGCTACTTCCCATGGGAACACAGGCTATCACCCATGGGAACATAACATTCTAACAATAAGCTTTCTGCTTCTGTACCCCTGCTTGCACACCTGACCTGTGGGTTGGCAGGTAGTGAATAGGAGAAAAATAGACCTTTGTGTTTAACACAGAATGAGGAATGGGATTTAGGGCTTAAAAACCCTGTACCTCTACATTTCGGGGCTGCTTAATTTGGGGTCTGCGTACCTCTGGCAGACCCAGCTGTCTGAATAAAGAGCCTGTTTCCTATAACTCACTGATTTCTGGTGGTCCGTGTGTCTTTCGGGGTCTGGCGGCTACAACAATCCATACTAATAAGGTGGTTCGTGGCTCTTAGAAAAGAGGTAGGCAGGACAGTTAGGGGGTTTCAGGTCTGCCTGCAAAGACACGGAGGCCATCCTATCCTAGACGGAGTCCACCCTAATCCGCCCACAATTAAGCAAGCCAGAAGGCATGTTTTTGCACTCACACAAAGAAATCAGTAGGCAGAGAATCAGGTACCAGTTTAAGCCAGTGACTGGCACATGGGCAATGAAGACCCCAACGACCTTCACTCACCTGGGTCTCATTAGACCATCATTATAATATGCTGCCTATGCCTAGAAGTTCATTCATATTATAACAGACTGAATGCTGGGAACAAACACGTTCAGAAGACAAAATGATGACTCACTGGGTGCTGTCAATCTTCCTTGTCAATCAAGGAAGCCCAGTCTAAGTAACCAAACACAGCAAAAAGGGATAAAAACCCTGAAGTCTTGGCTACTTGGCTACCAAGCTTCTCTTGCTCAGGCCCGCTTCCACGTCTGGAAGTGGACTTTCCTTCCTAAGAAAACTTTTCTAATGTATTTCAGTGTCTTACTCAATTCTTTGTTCGAGACATCAAGAACCTGGACAATGTGCCAGGAGAGGACCCCATTCTCCAGTAACAATAACACAAAAGAAGGAAAAAAATATCATCTCTGGACGATCAGTTAAAAAGAGAGAGAGACCTTGAGACTTAAAGTAACATGTTAGCTTCACAAATACTTTTTTCACAATCCGAATGTATGAACAGACTGGCAGCACTTCTAAATTCTCCCAAACCCTGCAGAAATAGATCAAAGACTGACAGGGAAAATAAAAATACTGCTTAACTCTGCCAACAGACGTTCGTGATCTCTCGGCTGCAGCGGTTCACAGGAGCTAGTGGGATCGCAACCGTTAACCCACCTGGTGACAGAAGAAAAGTGCTTCTTGGTTTTCTCAAATTCAACTTCACCTGGTTTAAACATCTTTTATCGAGGGTAGGGAAAGAGGTGGAATCCAGATAAGAGCGGGAAATATTCAAATCTCAGTGTTTGCTCCACCCAGAAATAGGCACCAATTTTACAGCAATCAGCATGCCCGTGACGGCTGTCAGCAAGGGGGAAAGGCAAGGGGAAATTAGGATAGAGGCAACTCCCCCATAATATGTGCAAGACTCAGAATACCTTAGTTCTTCTAGAATACGAAACAAGAAATTGATAAACCTATGTTTACTCCTTACCTGTCTTACACCAAACATGAAAATAAGAAAAGAAAGAACTTTCCATATCGAGCCGTATCTCTGCCGGGTCCTTTGAAAGCCGACCCTTCTCCCCAAACCCCTATTCAGTCCTAGTGAAGAAGGGCCCGGTTGGGACCCTGCAGTAGAGGACGCACAGCATCCCAGGCTTCACTTTTCCGTGCACTGAAGCTTAACAATAGATTGTCCCCCCTGGCTTCAGGTCGCTCCTCCCATGTTTGCCAGTGCCCCTTATGCCCTCACATACTGGCCTTGTACTTGAATGGAGAAACTGCCTCCAAGTCTCCACTCCCCCATCCCCCAGGCACCCCGTCTACCCCTAACACACATGCTAGAACTGAGTTAGAGAAATTGCCTCCAGGTCTCTACTGGCCCCTATGCAAGTGGGAGGGAAAAAAGATTCTATGGAAATTAACTTCACAAGGTGATCAGATCACAGATTCCTACCTGGACAGGCCCTAGTCGATAGTCACAATGCCACACCAACCCTTTCTTTAGTAAAACGTTTAAGAAAGTCCTGACCATTGGTGTTCTCCAACTACGTAAACAGAGCTTTCAAATAACACTAAAACCCCTTGAAGGGGTTATTCACCCTCGAAGAACACACAATCTGGTGAGCTGTTCTGTATCCATCCTGCCTTGCTTTTCACCACATATGTGGAATCTTTCTTATGTGCTTTCCATAATCATAACTGCCTAAAAGGAGTAGCAAAATTGATTCCCTATAGGATCTGAGATATTGCTCTGTGGCACATGTCATCAGTTTTGCTCAAATAAACTCTCATATATGTTCTCTACAGATGTAGAAGGTTTTTACATCTACACCAGTTACCCACATGGATGAAGACGATGGAGACTTTCAACTCCAGGTCCCTCCTCACGGGTCCCCCAAGGACCTGTTGGGCCCTTCACACACGGGGCTAAATGGGGATGGAGATCTCACCAACTTTCTACTATCTCATTTTCTGGGCATCCTCTTTAATCCTAAAATGCTGGCTGCATCTGGGATGGAGGAGAAATCCACTCCGGGTCTGTCCTTACCCATATGCTGACGTAACTACCCTTCAAGCTGCCTAGAGCAAAAACTGAGACATCTCTCTTATGAGGGGGTATCCCCCAGCTCCCAACCTCAGGAGCCCCTGTGCCCCTCATATAACGCATGACATGTAAACATTGAGAAAAAAAATGCCTAATAAGAAGGGTTTCTGGTGCTTACCTGGGCTCAAATTTTAAAAAAGAGCCTAGCAGCCATTTCTACCAAGGGGTACTTCATGTAAACCACACTTCAGGGAGAAGCTTTCACTGACCTGCCTGTCTCCAGGACTGAAGCTGAAATTGTCTTGCGAGAGCAGAACAAAGCATCTGATGACATCGGAGCTCGTAGAGCAGAGCTCTCGCTTTAGAGGGGACAGGCCGCAGAGTCACCTCGCTTTAGGCCCTCCTTACAGCCATGCTTTCCCACAGCCATGATGCTTCATGACTGACCTGAAGCTCTACTGAGCCGCTCCACAGCCTTGCTGTTCTCACAGCTGTGCTGTATCACGATTCAGCTATTTATACTCAGTAAAGTATCTACCCCCTTCACTGCACCGTGTTGTTGACTAACGGGAACCAATGACCATTAGCTGAAAAATACCAGATTCTGGCCGGAGCCAGAATCGGGACCCGAGATACAGATACTGGAAACTGGACACCAAAGTGGACCCTGTAATGGCCTGCTGAAATATGAAAGGGTTAAAGAATAATTAAAACCTGAAACTGGACAAAGGAAGTCTATAACTTAGGCCTAGTTTCTGGAACCCCTAACCACATTCTGTTAATCATGAAACTTGTAACAATGAGCTCATACGCTAACTGCCAATTTTAGCCTGTGTAACCCTGCTTCCTTGCGTAGCATGAAAAATAATCAATTGTATATAAGCTGAAAATTACTGTTTGGCCATCGCCCATGGGAACACTGGCTATTGTCCATGGGAACATAGACAATCACCCATAGGAACATAACATTCTAACACAAGCTTTCTGCTTCTGTACTTCCCACTTGCACACCTGACCAGTGGGTTGACAGGTAGTGAATAGGAGAAAGATGGACCTTTGTGTTTAAGACAGAATGAGGAATGGGATTTGGGGCTTAAAAACCTTGTATCTTGGCATTTCGAGGCTGCTCCTTTGCAAGGACAGCCGCCGGCTAATAAACTGTCTCCTGGTTAAGAGCACTCAAGTTGGGTCTGGTTATTCTGGACACAACAGACCCCACATTCAAAGACAGACCCCATACCACAAGACCTAGACCCTGCAGCAGACCACAGAACCTGGATCCAAAGCTATGCCCCAATCAAAACCCAGGTACAATGCCCAGGATGCAGGACACCAGATGCCAGAGGCTTGACGCTGGACCACAGACCCAGGATCCCAGATTACAGACATAAGACTCTGGAGCCAGAGCTGGACCAGGACACCGCAGCCAGACCCACCGGACCACGAGTCTCCAACACAGATGCACAGCTGGACTATGGACTAAACCTCAGAACCTGGAGATGGTCCCCAGAGCCATAACCAGGAGTTTAGAGGCAGACCCCCCCAGGATCAGACCTGGACACAGGACCCCGGTTGCCAGCTGCCAGATTCTGGAGGTGAACTTTGGACCTGAGACACTGTAAATAGACCCTGGACTCATAACTGCACCCCAGAGCCAAACCGATCGCAGTCCAGGGACCCCAGACCCAAAACTCCAACTCTGATTCTAACCTCTAACACCCTATCTCAGACCCTAGACCTTTAACCCCCCTGAACCCCTAAATGTCTAACATACTTCAACATAAAACATTACTGTACAGAATGTTGTGAGCTTAAATCAAGCACCAACTCCTGTGACTCTCCTTTCTCTTTGTTTCGATCTTATCTGATTTGGAAGCCTGTGATTTTTAAGTGGTTTTAAATAATCTAATCTAATTGGAATCTTCCTCGTCATTGGCATTGTAATTTGAAGTTTCTGATTCCATAGGGGCTGCGGCCGTCTCATAGGACCCCAGCCGTAACTGCCGTTTAGCCCACATTTTATGTTTTGGAGCTTCCGACCTAACAGGGACTAAGCAGGTATTTTAGGACATAAAATTTCAGACTGTCATTAAGAATTGGAGATGTGCTGACATGATAAGAATCCTTACCTTCCGCTGGCCTGTGTCAAATGCCCGAGCATCGCTTCATCTGCAGCGGCATCACAGGAAAGTGAGGTGTCCCAGCGATGAGTTCATCTTGCTCACGGTGCCAATTGCAGAGGAGAAATACATTTTCCTTCACCCTCAAGGCTCTCCTGTCTGGTCAAATAATCAAATAGATGTGAGAAAGATGACCGCAAGAAAATAATGCGATTTAATACATTCATATGTATGAGAACCCCACCCAGGTGAGAGTCAGAGACTCTACATGCAAGAGAGATAGAGGAATACAATGACAACTTGGGTATATCAGACATCTTGAGCTAAGGATATGGTAAGGTGCCTGGGGGGTTTCAAAGGGTCATTGCAGGATGATAAGAACAGACATTTAGTACACATTACTTTGCCCAGCCCTATAGGAGGGTCAGATGGAGATGATGGCTGAGGGTCTCCTATTATATGGGCAAGGCCCTCCGTTCAATTAGTTCTGGATAGTTAAAGGATGGGGCAGTAGTTTCTCTTCAGCCAGAAGATGAACTTTCCCTTAGCTGGAAACAATCCGAACATCTCTGGGTGACCTGTTCTGAACTCCCACGCCTTCATTTTAAAATGACTGCCACAAGAAGGATTAGATCATATAAAAGGAGAGTTGGAGCCAAACTACTTCTGGCAGGTGAAATAAATTAAGTTTACCTGTGAACATAGCTAATGTTTCCTCTTAGTTTTTGTGAAAAGGCATTTACGATTTGTATTTGTCCTTGGCGAGGGAGCCTTGGAGCCACAAAAGCAGTTTGTGCTTTCAAAAACAGTCTAGACCTTCATTTTCTTCTTTAGTATATTATTATAAAACGATATTAAGTTATTCACTTAACCGAAGTGACAAAGCAAAACTTTGGTTCTTAGGATTGAGGAAATTATCTCTTAAGTCATCGAGCACTTGATTAAGACGAAAAACTATTTTAAGAAAGCAGTCTTTGATTTCTAGGCAGAAAACTTTTCATAATATCTTATCTGGAGCAGAAGGATGCGGGAAAACTTTGTCCTGAAGAAAGAATAACTCAACTCTGCTTCTACAAAAGTTTTCTTTTGATATTTAAATTTTTCCTTGGTGAAATGTATTCCAATCTCATTCAACTTAACTGTCTATAACATTTCCTCTCCCAAGATGTCACCTCACAAACCCCCTACAATACTTTTCACAGATTTTTTTTACAGTTTTCCTCGTTCCCATTCTGCAAGAACCGGCCTTACATTAGGACAAAGTTAATCTCCTTTCCCTCTAAAGGTTTAAGGAAGAGCCGAAACCTCCAAATCCCTTTGTTCACACAGGACTCAACTCGATTAGCATATCAATGGAAGGAGCTGTTAGCCTGGGGGAAAGGCAGGCTAGAATTAAGGTAGAAGCAATTCCCATTGCATTTACACCAATACACTCTAATATCTTTAATTCCTCTTTACTATGAAGCAAAAAATAGACACACTTACATTCAGTACTCTTCATCCTCACTACCTGACACCACGAAATTAAAATAAAAAAATAAGAATTTCCCACACCGAGCTGGTTCCTCTCCCGAGTCCTCTAAAGACTGACAGCCCGTATCGTCACCCCTCAGCACTCCTGGGACATAAAGCTTCTCCTCACTTTTTCTCGCCCTGTCTGTCCAAGGAGCAGCTCTGAGGGTCTGCAGAAGTACAGAAACTGCCTCAGCACAGTGGAGCCACCAGAAGCCTCGAGAAGCTTTGTGGAATTCCTGAAAAGGTGAAGCCGTGTCTGCGTGCACGAGAAGCCACCTGCTCTACGTGGGTTTACGCTGGTTCCAGCAGAAACGTGAGGGTTCCGTGGGGGTCTCTTGATCTGAGTGACCCACCATAAATGCACACAGCTGGAAGACCAGACACTAGTGCAGGGTGGCCCTGTGCTAAATGAGTCCGCACTGATTGGCAGATCCACCCAGGACCTGTCCCTTGACTCCTTCCCTTGGCTCCTCCCCACTGTCTCTCAGTACCTCAATGCACCCCAGGCCCTCACCTCACACTGGCGGACTGATCCAAACCACTGCCTGGTTTAGCCTAAGCGCTTTTGATTGGACATTTGAAGGTGAGCTGTGCATTTCCCTGCAGGTCCACCTCATCCTTTCTCCTCATTGACCTCTGCTTCCACCCACACGCCCCTGGAGCTCAACCTCATTTTTTCTCCTCTGTAGTCATCACTGTAAATCACAACAAAAACCCAAACCATAATGCTAAACTAACGTAGGGAAGTGACAAGAGAATTAAAATGTTAAATCGAGCTACATTCAGAGACTCATCAGCTCTGTGGTCGGGCCAGGAGGGTACCTGCAGAACAAAGGAAGATTTCTACTGGAATTGCTAACAACCCATTTCCCACACCTGTAAAGGGGAAACAGGAAAAACAGAGCCTTTAAGTGTCTGCCCTACACAAAATAAAATCATTCATTCCCTGTGTCTAAAACCATAGACAACCTGTGGAATGGGAACTGACCGCAGGCTTTTCACGCTACATACTCTTATCCTTTCTCAATGTTTGTCCATGGCAAAGGAAATGGGTAAACAAAGTCTTTAAACTGTAACTCACGGGAACAAAAGAATGATATATAAACTGGACTTACCCACAATACACGGGGCTTTTTCCTTGTCTTGGCTTTTTGTCTTCGCTATTTCTAGTCTTTGCTTTTCCCCTTTTTACAATACACTTTCCTTTTGACTCTCACTATGGCGTGCATGTTGAATTCTTTCTACACTTTCCACCAAAGAACCTACTCTTCTCTCCGGGGAGGGGTTGTCTCTCTGCACTCGGGGAAATTTGTCCTGTCCTGCTTCAAACTATAACCATAACGCATGACTCATAAAGGATAACCGTAAACCATAACCGACATAAACATAACCAGAAACCCTAAACGTAATCCATAATCTATCTTCAAAAACAGTAAACTACACATAACCATAAAGAGTAACCATAAACCATAACCAAATTATAATCCATAACCTGAACCCCTAACTCAGCCCCAAACTTCATCCCAGCCCCAAACCTTATCTTAGCCCTCTAAATCATAAACATTTTGGATATAGAACTTCCTACAGAATCAAAAAAAAAAAAAAAAAAAAAAGCCTTAGAGCAAGTAAACAATTTTGGCAGAGTTACGGGACTAAATATCAATAAACAATCTGTTTTACTCGTATGAGAGCAAGGAATAATCCTGAGAAGAATTTAAGTAAATAATCACATTTTAAATCATTTCAATATTAATAAATGTTTTGAAATGTATTTAATCAAACTGCAGGATTTGTACACTGAAAATCGAAACATCTCATGGTGATGGAAAGAATTAACACTGTTTAGATGGCAATAGTACATAGCTGATGCACAGATTTGATGTGATTCCTATGAAAATTCACAGAGGTCTTTGGGGAAAATGTACAGGCTGATCCACTTACATAAAATTTCAAGGGATGCCAAAGAGCTGCAACAGTCTTCAAAAAGAATATCAAAGTTAGAGGCCTACACTTCCCAATTTTAATTCTTAATAGAAAGCGACAGTGATTAAAACATTGTGATACTGGCATAAAGAGATACAGATAGATCAATGAAACTGAATGAAAAGCCCAGAAATAAACCCATCCATCGACAGACCATTGATTTCTGATAAAATGGCTAAAAAAGGGTCTTTTCAAAAATGGAGCCAGGCGAGTGGTCATCCACATGAAGAGAAATGAAATGGGATCCTAACCTCACATCGCATGCAAAAATTAATTCAAAGTAAATAAACGGCTTAAATAGGCAAAGTAAAATTATAAACTCTCAAAGAAAACAGAGATAAATTTTCATGACCTCGAATTTACCAATGGTTTCTTAGAACAGACACCAAACAGAAACAACTAAAGAAGAAATAATTAAATTCAATTTGCTCAAAATGAAAAACCTTATGTGCATCAAAAGAAGCTACCCAGAAAGTGAAAAGACAGGCTACAGAATGGAAGAAAATAGTTACACATTATATCTCTGATAAGAGTCTGTTATCCAGAAGAAAGAACTTTTAAAAGTTATTGACAAAAAGACAAACGGGACAATTTTAAAATGCACAAGGGATTTGATTACACCCTTCTCCAGAGAAGACCTACGATTTGACCAACAGACACACGAAAAGATGTTAAACATCGTCAGTCGTGATGGAAATGCCAATTAAAACTACCGTGTGATACAGCTTCACTCACACTACAATGGTTGTAATTGAGAATGCCAAAAATAACAAACACTGGCAATGATATAGAAAAATTGGAATCCTTAGATATTTCTCCTGAGGGTGTAAAACTATGATTTAGCATCACTTAATTTAAATAACAAAGCCTTGAAAGTTTCAGCTCACCAAAGACACCTAGAAAAACTTAAAAATGCACATGTACAAATAATTATTGCTAAATAGTTGACCTAAAAATCGTTATTAGTATCTATTTTATTTATTAGATAAAACTATGACATTGCAAATCCAATTGTTATCTTGAGTTTTCTTGATATTTTCTATATCAAGCTATTTTCTTTATATACTTTGTAACACAGCTAAATTAAACTTATTTTTTATAACCAGCTAAAACATATATAGTTTATATTAATAACCTTCAAAAACATGTCTATGCAATCCAACCAAACTTAAGCCAGCTTTAACATAAAATATCGTCTCTGATCATATGATCCTGAAATGCATTTGAGTTTGTTTCTATTTTCTCTCGTGATTTATATCAGCATTGAATTCCTTTAAGCCAATCGAAATATTACAAACTAGTAATACCAGTCGGAGACAAAAACATCCTGCCACACGTTATACAGACAAACGCAAAAGTTTCACAAATAGAGATCAAAACATAGACAGAATTACTAGTGATCGTAGAGAACACTCTGATGTCTTACCAGTGAAATGGCCGCTTGTCATGAGAGTTCTATAAAACGTTTTCCGATTGAGAGTTTCTCCAATTCAAAGAATCCACAGTCTGACCATTAATGGTAAGATTTTAATAGCGACTCAAAGCAATAAGCCTTTTGACAGCTTAACTAAAGAAGCCAAAGGCTTTCTATTATTATGACAAATGACAAAAAACAGACACTGAAAAAAGTGACCATCTCTAGAAGAAAAGTTTCAATGAACAAAATGAGGAGTTGCTAAGTCCGGGTGAGGGGCCGAACAGGTAGTGCAGGGACATTGCCTCCCCCTCCAAGATATGGCTCTGGAAAATTTTCCTTTCTTCAGACCTCCCCGTTTTAGCCCTAGCTGAGGTGATAAGCCCGTAAAAGTCTTTTCCAGACCAGATGCCATCTTTGGCCAAAGCAAAATTTTTGGCTAATTCTAATATCATTATAATCTCATCCGCATTGCACATACTTCAGCTCCCATTGCACATCTGACACTAACACAGTTCCAGAAACATCTTATGAAAAAGAAAAGCCAGAAAACAAAGTTCCCCACCTACTAGGAGGAGACAACAAGGCCAAATCAGCATCCTCCAGGGAAAACTAAAAGTTCATAACGAGCCATCTTGGCGGGACTTTGTCCCTCTCCCTCTCTCTCCCCACCCTTTCCTCCCTCTTCCTCTCTCAAGGTGAAGCCTGCACTCCACCTCCTCAAGTGAATACTTTAACAGTAATAAAACTTGTGCTTTCCTGCTTGCCGTTCATCTTGCCTTTGGATTCTTTCTTGTAGAATTCAGCAAAAATCTGGTCTTTGAACACACAAGAACTCCAGCTGTTCATCTCACCCTGGAATTCTTTCTCGCAGAATAAGATGAGAACCTTTCCGCGGACACAGGTTATAGCTTCACAAATATTTTTTCATGACAATCTAAGTATAGATGAGAGGAAAAGGACTCGCAGCGATTCTAAATTCTACCAAAGATCACAGAAATAGATCAAGAAGGCTAACAGGGTAAACGAAAATAACGTTTATTTCTCCCAGTGGAAGACCATGATTTCTCAGCTACAGAAGTTTCCAGGAGCTAGCGGTAACCCAGCCGTTAATTTTCCTGCCACCATAAAAAGATGGAAGTTTTGTAGTGTTCTGAAATCCATCTTAAGTGCGCAGAAAGAGGCAGAACCTGGGACCTAAGGAAGACTATGAAATCATCAAACCCCTTCCTTCACGCAGAACTATCCAGACGATTGGCATAGGAGCTGTTAGCCTGGGGAAGATGCAGGCTGAAATAAAGGTAGAAGGAATTCCCTCTGTTATATGTAGACTAGTAGACCATAGAGCTTTAGTTCCTCTATAACACGAAGCAAAAATAACAGATACACGCATGTTCAGTACTCCTCACCCTCACTATGCTACACCGCAGAATTAAAAAAAAAAAAAAAAAATTTTCCTCACCGAGCCATGTCCTCTGCTTTGTCATCTGAAGACAGACAGCACCTCTCCCCACACTTGGCACTCCTGTCCAGATTTGAGACATTTGGATTTGGGACACTTCTCCTCACTTTCTCTTTTCATCATGTCCCTGGTGCAGCTCCCAGGGGCTGCAGAGATACCAGGCCTGCCTCACACAATGGCACCGCTGGAAGCCTCGAGAAGCTTCTTCCGGCTTTCTGAAAAGGCAGAGCATACACGATGTGGCTCACACTAGATCACGTGAGTGTGATAGGAGGGTGGGGTGTCCACGCATGCTCACGTGGGGGGTCGCATGGTGGTCCATGCGGGATGGAGACTATGCCCAGAGCATCCAGAGGACCGTGTCTAGAGTAAGGCCGACCCAACTCTACACTGATTGGTGAATCGCCCCAGGACCAATCCCTTGGCTCCTCCTCATCGGCTCTCAACACCACCCTCAACCTCGCACTGGCCCCACCCTCCAATACCCAGACCTTGCCCCTTTTCAAGGCCAAGTGGCCGATAGCTACTGGCGAGAAGGCGCGGATTAGACCCACGTTGTGTGGGCTGCATGCCTGGGAGGAATACTTCAGCACGAGGACAACCACTCTGTCCCCAGTCCTCCCCCCGACGGAGGACTTTGTTCAGCCACAGGTGTTAGAGACATCCTTCCTGACCGGGCTTTGGCAAATAGGGTTTTTCAAGCGTTAGCTTTCATGGTAGAACACTTAGCAGAATTGCGTACCTAGGTTAACCCAAATTACTTCATAATTTTTAATAACTAAATCAGGCTTTCAAACAGAATTGATATAGAAGTATAAGAATGTCGAAGATGCTCATAAGTCATTTTCAGAACGTCTATACTTACTCCGCTGCCAAATCATGCTCTTATAATTAAGCTTGCTGCATCTCAAAATATGAGCAACTGGGAGAAATATGAATTGATTTATCGTGGCATTTTGTTTTCTCTTATGCTTAATTATAGGGTCCCCTTGACTTAGCAACACCTGATTCAAAAATAATCAGTGGGGAACCACAGGTAGTGCCTGAAGAGGTGTCATGGTGGACCACCGCCCGAGAGTAGAGCAATCGTGAAAAGTTATTCTCTGCTGCCATCTAGTGGACATTTTGGTAATATCAGCCTAGTGTGTGTCATCGTTAAGTTATTCTCTGCTGCCGTCTCGTGGACATCTCTTGAATAACACCCCAGTTCTGTGATGAAAATTTATTCTTTGCTGCCTTGTCAGGCATCTCGGGAATGGCACCTGAGTGTAGGTAATCGCGAAGATTTATTGTTTGCCTTCATCTCACGTGCATCTTGGGAATAACACCAGAATGCATGTAATAAGGAATTATTCTCTTCTGCCATCTGTTATGCATTCTGGGAATAACACCCAAGTGTATGTCATCATGAAAAGGCATTCTTTGCTGTTATTTTGTATGCAGCTCAAACATAATATCCCAGGGAAAAAAACTTCTGAGTGTATGTCATAAAAAGTTATGAACTAGTATCATTTTGTTGGCTTCTCCAGAATAACACTTGAGTTTCTTCTCTGCTGCCATTTCGTGTGCATCTTTGGAGTAAAAATGCATGCCTGTCATGAAAAGTTATTCTCTGCTGAAATCTTATTGGGATTTCGGGGATAACAGCAGAGTGTATGTCAGAAAAAGTTATTCTCTGCTTCTGTCTTGTGTGCACTTTGTGAAGATACCCGTGTGTACATCACAATGAATACATATTTTCCGCTGTCATCTCGTGGGCATTTTAAAAATAACACCAAGGTGTATGTCTTCCTAAATATTTATTTTCTGCTGCCATCTGGTGGGATTTTTAGGACTAACACTTGAGTGGTTGTCATCATAAATATTCATTCTCTGCTTCCATCCAGTGGAAATTTTGGGAATAACGCCACAGTGCACGCCATGAAAAAAATATTTAAGTGTTATTCCATACGCATTTTATAAATAACACGCAGGGGCATGTCATCATAAAATCTTTTGGTCTATTGTCAATTCGTGCGCCTCTTGTTAAAAACAAAGATTCGTGTCTTAAAACATTGTTTCTGGTGCCATCTTGCAGGCACATTGAAAATAACGCCCAAGTATATTTCATCGTAAATTTATTTTCTGCTGCTATCTGGTGTGAATTTGGGGAATAAAATCTGAGTGTCGTTCAGATACAAATTTGTTTTCTGCACCCATCTTGTGTGCATCCTGACATTATACTTGGGCGTTATTTTCAAAATACCCACGAGATGGCAGCAGAGAAAAACTTTTCATAATGGCGTGCCCTGGGGGTTCTTTTCAAAATGAACATGAAAAAGCGGCAAAAATGCCTTTATGAGCATCACTGTCATGTTATTCCCAAACTTCCCACCAGATGGCAGCAGAGAACGCAGATTCATAATGACCTCCACTTGACACCCGACGATCAGGTGTTATTCGAAAAATGCCCACGAGAGGGCAGCAGAGGATAAAGAATCACGTCTCACGACCTAAACTCGGGTGCCATTCCCCAAATGCACGCGAGATGAGACGACAGCCGAGAAGAGTGTTCCCCTGCCTTATGGGCTCTGCCCACCATTCAGATGAGAGTCCAGACCCTTGCTACTCAGCTCTCTCT
>NW_011918874.1:0-2067 GCF_000151845.1 Pteropus vampyrus | reverse complement strand
TTTTTTTTCTGCCAACTCCACTTCTGGACTTGGGGAGCGTTGGGTGTTTATTGATCCCTGCAAAGAATGTTTTATTCTCATCGACTAATTTTCCCCATTCGCCTCATCTCCCCCGAGGTAACTGACGGCTGGTGTGCTCTTCTCCCGGGGGAGACCCGTTGCTGTCCCCTCTGTGTGCTCTTTTTTGGGTGCAGCAGTGGCTGTTTCTCTCCAAGAAGGCACAGGAAAGCCATCTGGGGGTGGGAGGTGGGGAGGCGGTATAAAGTGTCAGCACTTTATACCAGCCTTAGGAATTGTCAGCTGTACATAGGGGGCTACTGAGATGGGGTGCCTATGAAAGCATCCCTCACACCACTTTGGGTCACCCCCAAAGTCTGGGCCCCAGCCATCAGTAGAGGCCCCACCTGCCTGCCCAAGAAGTAAGCAAGACACTCCATCCTTTACGCCCCAAGGGCCCCTCTGGACTTTCCTTCAAAACCGGGGCTCCATTTACAATCTACCCCTTTTCACAGTAGCAGAGACCCGTGATGATTTGGGGGAGGACGTGGCTAAACTCCCTAGTGCTATCTTATATAGATAATGCTCGATCCGAGCCTCAGGGGGACCCCCCGAGGTCCCGATGAGCGAGGTCACTCGGTATTCACCCAGCCACCGATTTGGATGTTTTACCCTTTGATCCCATCTGCTCTCAGACATTTTTCCAGACTGACGACGTCTACATTAGGGTCTTTCACCCTCCAGAAGCCCCTTGACTTCTGGGCCTTTCCTGCATCTTCACCTTTTTTGGAAGCTTAAGTTTTCTTTTAAATGTCTATCCTTTTTTCTAATTATAAAAAGAAAACACTTTTCATTTTTGGTTTTGGGAAATCTTTAAATAATTCAAGTGTGTCTAAGCAATAGAAATGAAACTCGGTGTCTCTCCTAGGGTAGGTCACCAGAATGGCACTGGCACCCATCGGGGGCGGAGACGAATGAGGGTTTCTGGGAGGGCAGCGTGGTGCAGCGGGCGGATCTCGGCTGCCGCTCTTTGCCAGCTGTGTGACCTCCGGCAGGTTACGGGTCCTCTCTGAGCTCCACCCAGAAGGTTTGGGGAGATTTAAATAAAATAACGGAGATAAGCCCTGGGAAACAGTACTTGGAAGAGAGTGAGCACTCTGAAAATATTAATGGGCAACAAACTGAGCCCACGCGCAGCCCACAAACAGTTGTCTTCAGTGCGTCCAGCTCAACAAAGGGTCCCCTTGCCACCCCAAAACCCAGGCATCGTCCTCGATGCGTCTTTGTCCCTTACTCCCCAAAGTCAGTGAGCGGCAGGTCATACCTATTCCACTGCTTCCCCGTATGTCTCACGTTTGTGAGCCCCCTCCATCCAGCTGTACCCCACAGCATTATGGAGCCCTGGTACGTTGCGGCTGGGGATGTCAAATGTCACAGTCCCCTTGGGAACTGTTGACAGTTCCTCAGCAAGTTAAACATACAGTTCCCATAAGACCTAGCAATTCCGCTTGTAGGCATACAAAAGTATTGAGCGTAGGCGTTCATCCCAACCTCGACACAAATAGCTACTCTATTCACAACAGCCAAAAGGTGGAAACAACTCAAGTGTCCGTCAGAGGGTGAATGGATAAATATAATGTGGCACATCCATGCAGTGGAATATTACTCAGCCGTGACAAGGAGCGGGGGCTTGATAAGGGCCACAACATGGACGAAGCTTCCCAATATGTTAGGTAGAAGAAGCCAGACTCAAAAGGCCACATATGATATGATCCCGTTTATACGAAAAGTCCAAAATTGGTAAATCCGTAGAGACCGAAGCTGATTAGTGGTTGCTGGGGCTGAGGGGGAGGGTAACGGGGAGCGACTGCTTAAGGGGTTACTGTTTGGGGTGATGAAAAAGCTCTGGAATTAGCTGGTGGTGATGGTCACACAACCATGTGAGGGTACCTCATGTCACTAAATCGTGTGCTTAAAAATCATTAAGAGGGTAAGTTTTATATTATGGATATTTTACCACAGTAAAAAAATTATGTGCTCTCTGAGAAACTGCTTTCACTCCACCTGTGA
>NW_011918873.1:0-1824 GCF_000151845.1 Pteropus vampyrus | reverse complement strand
AGATATCAATAATTACAAGTATGTTTCTGTGCTACCTTAGCTTATGAGGAGATAACTGATTCATGAAATCTAAAAAGGAATTGAACATAGCTTCAAGTAAGGACATAAGTTCTCTTTAGCATCAGGAATACTTGAACTATGAGCAGTGTGTTTTTCTAATTTCTGCTTAATTCTAGGTTTAGCTTTTTTCTCTCTCACTGTGTACCACACTGTAGACAATTTGGTCACAAAGAGCCCGTGATTTAGATATGTATTACCATTAAAAAAAGAACTATTTGAAGTTTTCAGTAGAGAGATACATAGGCCCTGCCTGATTCACTTTTTCACATTGGGCTTCTTTAATTTTGTCTAAGAAGACCATTTAAGTAACACTATGAATATCTGGGTTGGTGGTGGGTAGGTAGAGAGAGTGCTATTATATAAAAAAAAAATGTTAATATTCAAATAGTCCTACAACTACTCCTTAAAACTTAATGATGTCACATCAATAGTCATACAAGGTGAATATAACAACATTTCTCTAATTGAAATATGGTGAAATTTTTATCTTTCCAAGAAAATAAAATATCTAATAAATAAAATATCCAAAATGTGTTGACTATTCAAGTTTCGTATCCTTCGGTCAAAATTAAACATTACTCTTATGTAGCAGACTTCTCTTTGAATTACAATAAAATCTTAGAGACTGAAGTTTTTAAGTTTCTTGGAGACAGGCAATCTTAACATGCAGAGAAGTTTACTATTGGTATTACAGCTTTTCTGAATTTTTTTTCTTTATGGTTTTTCCAAGTACAGCTTATAACTCATCATTTCATTATCACTTTTAATTAATTTCCTTCATTCATGTCTGTAGACTTTATCTTTCCATTTTTATTTTCTGAGGCATAGAATTCCAAATAACATATCTGTAGATTATGACAAAATGGCAACTATCTAGCTATATTCCGGAAATACTTCAACATTTTATAACTTAGTGTAAGCATAGGAACTAAAGTTTGTTGGAAAGAAATTCAGCTCTCTCCAGAGTCTTTCTGAAAAAAATAAAAATCAGATTTTAGTCTTATGCTTAAAAAGAAATTCTGAAAAGTAAGATAAATGTAAACTTATGCTACTGTTGTTTTTTAGAAGTTAATTTTCTATGTTATGAGATAATGTTATCAGATAAATTAACTTCTAAAAAACTGTTGTTTTTTAGAAGTTAATTTTCTATGTTATCAGATACTCATTATCTGATAACACAGAAAATCGTAGTAATCAGATGTAGTAATAAAGAGAAACAAAACACAATGAAGTTTATTTAATAATTCACTTTAAAACTTGCCAGGTAAAGAAAGAAATTTAGTTGGTCAGGAATGTTTCTAATATATTCTTACATGCACATTGACCTTATAATAAAATTAATTACTTATTTAGTCATTGTAAACATAGTATATATCAGGCCATGGACTAGATTTTTGAAATATAATACTTCATTAAAAACTTACAAGTTACTTAGGTTTTAGCAATCTCTGGGCAATAATATGCATTTAAATACGTAAAGTCAATGATTTCTGATAAGCTACAGAACAGAGATAGACAAAGTAAGGAGTCATTAATGCCATCTGGATTTTTTCAGGAAATACATTTGGGCTTGTACTGTGAAGAGTAGAGGAGATCGTAAAGCGCATAGAGAATGGGAAAAAATTAGATATTATAAATAATGATATGAAGAAGTGGAAGATGCTGTTATTCTTTTACAATTATAACTAATTTAATGCATGTTTAATTTACCAATCATGATAAATGGCATGCATCATGGAGGGTGTTGAGGTTAGGTAGTAAGGC
>NW_011918872.1:0-7796 GCF_000151845.1 Pteropus vampyrus | reverse complement strand
AACCGACTGCTGCCTGCAGCATTGTCTCTTCCACTTACCTATAGTATCCAGCATAGGCAACAACCACCTGCAGATTGCTTTGTAGTTCCCACTGGGTAGCCCTGAGCGATCAAAAGCAGTGGCTGACCTTGGCCACCCCTCCCAAGCGGCCACAAAACCAACGCATTGGAGGCTGGCACCAGAGCACAAAAGAGCAACTCCTGACTGCCTCCATTAGCGATACACACAGAGGGTGGTTACAACAAATACACAAGCCTGCTAGGGAAAATTCCACTCAGTGGAGTCAGCACCTACACAGCATCTCTTACCCTGTAGGTGTAGTCAATTCCCACAATTAGCCTGAGCATTAATCTCATCCACTGATGTACTATAATGGCCTGCTGAAATGTGAAAGGGTTAAAGAATAATTAAAACCTGAAACTGGACAAAGGAAGTCTATAACTTAGGCCTAGTTTCTGGAACCCCTAACCACATTCTGTTAATCATGAAACTTGTAACAATGAGCTCATACGCTAACTGCCAATTTTAGCCTGTGTAACCCTGCTTGCTTGCGTGGCATGAAAAATAATCGATTGTATATAAGCTGAAAATTACTGTTTGGCCATTGCCCATGGGAACACTGGCTATTGTCCATGGGAACATAGGCAATCACCCATAGGAACATAACATTCTAACACAAGCTTTCTGCTTCTGTACTTCCCGCTTGCACACCTGACCAGTGGGTTGACAGGTAGTGAATAGGAGAAAGATGGACCTTTGTGTTTAAGACAGAATGAGGAATGGGATTTGGGGCTTAAAAACCTTGTATCTTGGCATTTTGGGGCTGCTCCTTTGCAAGGACAGCCGCCGGCTAATAAACTGTCTCCTGGTTAAGAGCACTCAAGTTGGGTCTGGTTATTCTGGACACAACATTTGGAGGCCCCAGCGAGATCTTCTCGTTGTGGGAAAATTGATCAGTGCACTGGAGCGTTGGACCATATGCGGTTGGGGAGGCCTCTAGGGCACTTGCCCTAGCCCGCCGCCTGTGGTTTCTCGCTTTGCGGAGCACGATCCTGGGAGTGCTGAGGCAGTTTCTGGTAGGGGGCCCAGGGACCGTGCGGACGTCGGACGCGACAAGTAAGGTCGGCGGTCGACTGAGACTGTGACGACAGTTTTCTCAGTCCTGTTCTGGTTTGTTAGTCTGTGTCTGTCTTGTTCTGTTTTGCTTCGTGTGCTTTATTGTGGAACTATAGGACAATCACAGGGCAAACTAACTCCGTTACAGTGCATGCTTAACAACTTTAAAGATTTTCGTTGTAGGGCAAGGGCCTATGGTGCTTCAGTAACCCCTTTTGATTTGCAGCGCTTTTGTCAATTAGATTGGCCGACCTTCGGAGTAGGATGGCCCTCCGAGGGATCATTTAACATGCAGACTGCATTCCGGGTTTGAGGTGTGATTTATGGAAACCCTGGGCATCCTGACCAAATTCCTTATATTAATGTTTGGATTGATGTTGTTTCTGATGCCCCTAAATACTTACAGAATTGCAGTCGTGCACCCGTTACTGTAATGGCAGCCATACCCCAGGGTTTTAAGAAGCCCGCACCGGTGTTGCAGGGACCTCCCTCGGAGGATAACTGGTATCCGCCACCCTACAATGGAAATGGGGGTAGACGTCCTCCTCCGGAGGGACCGGAACCTCCTGTAACCTGGTCTAGGGGTCGTAGGCCACCTTCCCCTGATTCAACCTCCCTGAAAGAGCCAGTATCTGTTCAAGCCCCATTGAAGGTGATTCCAGGAGGTGGAGGTGAGCCTACTGTCATCTACTCGCCATTCAGTACTAGTGATTTATATAATTGGAAATTGCAAACGCCATCCTTTTCAGAGAAACCACAAGGACTAACCTCCCTTTTAGAGTCTATTTTCTTTACCCATCAGCCCACTTGGGATGATTGCCAACAGCTCTTACAGGTCTTATTCACTACTGAAGAAAAGGAAAGAATTTTGCGGGAGGCGGCTAGAGGAGTAACAAACCCAAATGGGCAGCCTACAGCAGACTTAACCAGGGTACAGGCTGTGTTTCCGACTCAACGTCCCCAGTGGGATCCAAATACAGATCGAGGTAAGGAGGCTCTCCTAAGGTATCGCCAGTTTTTGCTACAGGGACTCCGGGGTGCTGCACGTAGACCAATAAATCTGTCCAAGGTAAGTGAAGTAATTCAGAATAAGGACGAGTCACCTGCAGTATTTTTGGAAAGACTATTAGAGTTTTACCGCCTATATACACCTATTGACCCGGAGGACCCCAACAATAGAAGAGCCATTAATTTGGCCTTTATTAGTCAGTCGGCCCCTGACATTAGAAAGAAGTTACAGAGATTGGAAGATTTTGAGGGAGAAAATTTATTTAAATTATTAGAAATAGCTCAGAAGGTCTTTAACAATAGGGACGGTGTGCAAAAAGTCATGTTTGTGGGACAACAAGGAAACCGACCTCCTAGGAAAAAAAAAAAAAAACCCTAACCATAGAGTGGGACCTAGCAACAAAGAAGGCCAAAATAGAAAACCTACGCTAGGAAGAGACCAATGTGCTATTTGCAAAAAGAAAGGACATTGGAAGAATGAGTGCCCTGAAAAGGAACAACCAGGAGGTCAGAAGAAAAAAGGCCCCTCATTCTTTTGGAGGATGAATAGGGGCGTCAGGGCTCTTATCTAATGAGCCCCTGAGAGCCCAAGGTAACTTTACAAGTAGGGGGCAAACCTGTGAACTTTTTAGCTGATACTGGTGCAACTTACTCAGTTTTAACAGAAACTGCTGGTCTGTTATCCAAAGAAAAGACTGTAATTCAAGGAGCCACTGGGAAAGGGAAGGCATACCCATGGACACAGGCAAAAATTACTGACTTGGGAAAGGGAACCATCACGAATTCGTTTTTAGTTATGCCTGAATGTCCCTTTCCTTTGCTTGGAAGAGATTTGCTCCAGAAATTAAAAGCCACTATTTAAGCAACGAGTGACATATCTCTCAAAGAGACTAGATCCGGTGGCTGGAGGAAGGCCTAGTTGCCTGAGAGCACTAGCTGCTACTGCTATATTGACCAAAGACGCTTTAAAATTGACCTTGGGCCAAAATATTGAAATTGTGGTTCCACATGCAGTTGAAGCCATGCTGCGCAGCCCTCCTGAAAGATGGATTTCCAACGCCCGGATTACTCAGTACCAGGTACTGTTGCTTAATCCCCACAGACCCAGTTTTTGAAAACTGCAGCCCTGAACCCTGCCACGCTGCTCCCGGATAATGACCCGCAGGCTCCATTGCATCACTGTGTTCAGCACCTTGAGCAGGTAACTGGACTACGGCCAGACTTGAAGGATGAACCGTAGCCTAATCCGGATGCGGTATTATTTACCAAAGGAAGCAGTTTTGTATCCGACGGAGTAAGGTATGCCGGGGCAGCCGTAGTAACAGTCAGGGATGTGATATGGGCACAGGCCCTAAGCCATGGGACATCGGCACAGAGGGCTGAACTTATAGCTCTAACACAAGCTTTACGGTGGGGAAAGGATAAAACTGTAAACATCTATACTGACAGTAGATATGCCTTTGTAACGGCACATGTACATGGAGCCCTGTACAAGGAAAGAGGACTATTAACATCAGGGGGAAAGGAAATTAAAAACAAAGAGCAGATTTTGGCTCTTTTGGAGGCAATCTGGCTACCTAAGAAAGTGGCTATTATCCATTGCCCCGGCCATCAAAAAGGGGAAGGAGCGGTAGAAAAAGGAAACCGCTTGGCAGATAAAACAGCAAAGGAAGTAGCCAGAAAACCAGTGGGGACTAACGTCATAATTGGTCCCCTTCTTGTGCCCCACTTGGTACAGGCTCCAAACTATAGCCCCCAAGATATAGAGTTGGGGAAGCAACTGCACGGGAAGTTTGAACATGGGCGGCTTTGGATTCCAGATGGAAGGCCGGTCCTCCCTGCTGCGCTCGGTAACACCTTAATTAGCCAGATGCATAATGCTACCCATCTTGGAGGAACTAAGTTAATTGAACTGCTAAAAAGAGACTATTATATTCCTGGACTAACCTCAAAGGCTCGGGATGTGAGTGCACGATGCCCAATATGTACACAGGTCAACTCTCGCCCCATCCCAAAGGAAAATATCGGCACTCGATTAAGAGGACAAGCTCCTGGAGAGCATTGGGAAGTGGACTTTACAGAAGTTGCTCCTGGCACTTTTGGATTTAAATATCTTCTGGTATTTATTGACACCTATTCTGGATGGACTGAGGCCTTCTCCACAAAAAAGGAAACTGCACAAGTAGTAGCTAAGAAATTAATTACAGAAATAGTGCCTCTATTTGGCTTGCCCTTACCATTGGGGTCCGACAATGGCCCGGCATTCATTGCCCAAACAAGTCAAATGTTAGCTAAGGTATTAGGGATCAATTGGAAATTACATTGTATTTACAGACCTCAGAGTTCAGGACAAGTAAAAAGGATGAATAGAACACATAAGGAAACTTTAACTAAATTTAAGGTGGAAACTGGGGAGAATTGGGTGAGCGTTCTTCCTTTTGCTTTGTTACGGGCCCGGTGTACTCCATATATTATGGGAATTTCCCCTTATGAAATAATGTTTGGGAGACCTCCCCCTTTACTCCCTAAAATTGGAATTGAAAAGGTTACAATGAGTAATAATACAAGTCTCCTTAAGTCTCTACAGGCCTTGCAACAAACCCAAAATCAAGTCAAGGGCTTGATTAAAGCTGCTAGACCGACTCCGGGGACATCACAACCTCACCCACATCATCCAGGCGATTGGGTGTGGATAAAGAAGATCCAGCCTGCTAGCCTAGAGCCCCGGTGGGATGGTCCATTTCCAGTAATCCTGACCACACCAACGGCTGTCAAAGTTGCAGGAAAAAGACATTGGATTCACCATACCCGCCTTAAGACAGCTCAACCTCCCCCGGAGACAGAGAAATGGAAGGCAACACCCACAGAGGATCCACTCAAGATAAGACTCTCGCGGGAATGATTATAATTGGGTTAATTGTTATCAATAATGTAAAAGGGAACCCTCATCAACCTCAACAGGCTAAATGGGAATTAATTAAATCAGAAACAGGCATTCCCATATTAGTAAACCAGACTATGTACCAGCCTACATTTCATGTGGATTTGTGTGATATATTAGGAAAGAAATTTAATTTTATAAGTGATGCTAATTTTTTATCTGACCCCTGGTATGGTTGTGGCAGGGAGGACAAAGAAAGAGGTATTCAACAAGTACAGTTATATATGTGTCCCAGAGAAGGCCAAAGCACTTGCCATAAGCTAAACCAATATTATTGTGGCCATTGGGGTTGTGAGACCATAGCCCCTTGGAAGAACACAGACAGACCCCTTTCTGACTCTTACACGACCTAGTCAGTCTTCCTGTGCCACAACAGGGAAATGCAATCCTGTCATTTTTACTGTCAAAAATTGGGAAGATCCATCTTGGGTGATTGGAAAAACCTGGGGATTAAGGTTGTATGTTTTTGGAACTGATCCTGGAGGGTTAACAACAATACAGAAAAAGCCTGTCAGGATGCCACCGTTAGTTCTAGGTCCTGTTAGGCCTAATGACGGAGGGTTAAACGCCTTAACTCCTACACAGTCAGCAATTACTAGGAGCACTAATAATGCCAACAAAGGACATAGACCTAGACAGCCTTATAGAACCCCCAGGGATACTCCTGAATCTGTCTTGACCATGCTGAATAATGTTTATAAGTTTGCTAATGACAGTAACTCAAATGCTACAAAGGATTGTTGGTTTTGTCTGAACCCTGCCCCACCTTATTATGTAGGACTTGGTGTCATTGCTAACCTTGGCACAGATCAAACTGCTATTAGGAATGTAACATCTCCGAATGTTACTATTTGCCCTTGGGGAACCAAAAACCCATCTGTAACGTTGGGAGATTTACAAGGAAAGGGAACTTGTGTGTATACTAACACTTATAGAGTTGATAAATCTAGGTATAAGGAAAATTGTAAATCATCTATTTTAGTAAATAACACCTCTTCCACTTATTTAGCGGCCCCTAGTGGCACTTGGTTTGCTTGTAATACTGGTTTAACTCCCTGTATTAATCTTAACTGGAAAATATATTGGAAAAATAATACTGGATTTTGTGTGCTGGTTCATGTTATACCTCAGGTGTATATGATGAGCGGACAAGAAGGAAGACAAGCAATAGATTTGTGGGGAGGATATAACTATCCTTGGCGTAAGCGAGCAGTTCCACTGCTTGTGCCGCTCCTAGTTGGCCTAGGAGTGGCAGGATCAGCTGCAATTGGGACTGCTGCTTTGGTTACAGGGAACCAAGGTATAGCCTGGCTCACAAAGCAGATTAATGACGATTTAAGCACTCTAGAGAAATCAATTAATCATCTTGAAACATCTCTTAATTCTTTAGCTGAAGTAGTACTGCAGAATAGAAGAGGTTTAGACCTCTTATTTCTTAAGCAAGGAGGTTTGTGTGTAGCACTAGGAGAAACTTGCTGTTTTTATGTTAATCATTCTGGAATTATTAGGGATAGTTTAGCATTAATTAGACAAAGAGTAAAAGACAGAAATGAGAAGTTAAAACAAGGAAGCAACTGGTATGAATCTTGGTTTAATGGAAACTCTTGGTTAACCACGTTATTGTCGGCTATAGCAGGACCATTGATAATTCTGCTGTTATTACTGACCTTTAGGCCATGCTTGATCAAATGGGTTAAGAGTTTAATCCAATCCAATATAACTGGGGCAAAGATTTTAATTTTAGGAGCGTCAGCCCCGACCCATTGGCCAGAAATCCCGACTTCTGACTCGAAGATTGAGTCATTCTAAAGAAAACCAGTGGGGAATGTAATAGCCCGCTGAAATATGAAAGGGTTAAAGAATAATTAAAACCTGAAACTGGACAAAAGAAGTCTATAACTTAGGCCTAGTTTCTGGAACCCCTAACCACATTCTGTTAATCATGAAACTTGTAACAATGAGCTCATACGCTAACTGCCAATTTTAGCCTGTGTAACCCTGCTTGCTTGCGTGGCATGAAAAATAATCAATTGTATATAAGCTGAAAATTACTATTTGGCCATCGCCCATGGGAACACCGGCTATTGTCCATGGGAACATAGGCAATCACCCATAGGAACATAACATTCTAACACAAGCTTTCTGCTTCTGTACTTCCCGCTTGCACACCTGACCAGTGGGTTGACAGGTAGTGAATAGGAGAAAGATGGACCTTTGTGTTTAAGACAGAATGAGGAATAGGATTTAGGGCTTAAAAACCTTGTATCTTGGCATTTCGAGGCTGCTCCTTTGCAAGGACAGCCGCCGGCTAATAAACTGTCTCCTGGTTAAGAGCACTCAAGTTGGGTCTGGTTATTCTGGACACAACAAGATATCTTTTGCAGTAGACACGCCATTATTTCACATACTCTGTGATGACTATCATAGTAGAGCAAGAAAGTGTTAGATAAACCTGTCAAGATGAAGCTGGATATAAGGAAAGAGCTCAGTAAAGTTATAAAAATCTTGCAACTTGCTCTCAGAGATGTGGTCATCACAAATGAAAAATTTTATTAGTCCTAGGTACTATTTTCATGGATGTATTGACAAACAAAGGATGGTGGAAAAGCCTGTGAATTAGAAACATGAATAAAGGAACATCTCATGTTTTCAAATAAGTATACTTTCAGGGATACCACTTGTATTTGGATTATCATGTTTATATATTTTACTAGTATACACTTTCTTTTTA
>NW_011918871.1:0-1586 GCF_000151845.1 Pteropus vampyrus | reverse complement strand
ACAACGCATGCGCACACTTACAGTGCCAGCCAATTGGGACCTGCATTTCCTCTCTTGAAACAGAAGGCGGGTTTTCGCAGCTGGGTACCAACTCCGTCCCCCCAAGGGCTGTTACTCATCTGCTTTCCTTCAAGAGCTGCTTTCTCTTCAGCCACGCAAAAACCCCTGTTTCCTATCTTAGAGCAGATGCAGCGCACAGAAGCAGTGGACCAGAGACGGACATTAGGCCGGTGAGCCAAGCAATGCGGGCATCCCAGATGCTAGGGTGAGCTCATTATTCCTGGAAATTACACTGCCTGTGCTAGCTCTCAGAATGCTTAACTTCAGCATGCCTGCTTAGAGCAAAGCTTCAAGAGAACACTCGACCCAAAGAAGACCCTTCTGCAGAAGCGATTCAAAGCGGAAAGGCACTGACATACATTAAGATGTCCCAGAAAAGATTCATGGTATATTGTTAAAACGGTTGCCTCTGGGGTAAAGCGACATAGAACGACATAGAACATAGACCAAAACCATTTACTTTTTACTGTGTCTATTTTTTGAACATTTGAATTCTTTACCACATAAATGCGTTATTTGAAAAAGAAGCACCTTGTGGTAGAAATTGCTAGAATGGTAAGCTTTGGGGTGCGGGTAGTGAGCAGAAACCGGCATGAGGGGACCTTCCGGAAGCAGTTAACGTCCTGTTTCATGAGCGGGTGTTGGTTAGCCAGGTGTGTCCTCTCTGTGGAAATTCAGCAGGCAGTCCTCTGACAGGTGTGCTTCTCTCTAAGCATGATGGATTTTAATAAACATCCAGTATGTTTAAAAAGTTAAGCAAGCAAAAAAAAAAAAAAATATATATATATATATAAATAAATGAGTCCATGGGAGTACACTGGGTCCACTGAGTGATTCATTCACTTATGCATTTATTTAAAAGCCCCCAAAAGTGTTTCTTGGGTTTACTGGGTGACTGAAATCCAAGTGCGTTCCTGCTGGAGACCCCGGCGGGCGGCATCCGCTGTCTTGTCTCCTTCAGCCCCAGAGGTGGTTTGCTTTCTTCAGCTCCTGGTCTTTTTCTTTGTCTACAAAGCCCATCAACCCAACCTCTGTTCTTGTCGTCACACCGTTTGTCCTGACCCTGTGTCATTGGCTTCCCTCTTCTCCTCCCTCGCCACATGGTGAATAATTACTTGGGACCCTCCAAGAGAATCCAGGAGTATCTCTCTATTGCAAGGTTTTAACTCAATCGCATCTGCACAGTCCCTTTTGCCACATAAAGTAACAAATTCAAATGTTCTGGGGATTAGGATGAGGACATCTTTGGGGGTGCCATTTTTCTGTGGATACAGACTGACTATTGGTGTCCTCTCCAAATTCGTCTGTCGAAACCCATTTCCTCAATGCGATGGTGTTAGGAGGTGGGGCCTTTTGGAGGTTCTCCGGTGATGATGGTGGGGCCTTCATGAATGGGGTTAGCCACCTTATCAAAGAGATCCCAGAGAGCTCCCTTGTCCTTTGTGCTACGTGAGGACACAGCAAAAAGGCAGAGTCCCAGAAGCAGGTTCTCACCAGTTACTGAATCTGCCAGCACCTTGATCTGG
>NW_011918870.1:0-1219 GCF_000151845.1 Pteropus vampyrus | reverse complement strand
ACATCTTATAACCTTGGCGCATACATTCTCTTTTTTCAGTGGTTCAAATTAATGGACAAATAGCAATCTACCAGAAACTGTAACGAGGCATTAGTATTTATAAAATGTTAATGCACATTAAATGCTAAATAAGAATCAATAATATATGGATATTATTCCATATAACTGAATGATATGGGGTAGTAAGTGAATATTAAACTTTTAATTTGTGGTATATATGTATATATATACCACATAGCATATATATATATATACATATATATATATATGTATATATATATATGTATATATATATATATATACTTAAAATAAATGCTTTAGAAGCTAAAACTTTGTTGATTTTCCTTTGTTTCCAAAATCCTGTGATTTCATATATATGTATACAATGTATGTATTTAATAAATATACATGCATATATATATATATATATATATATATATCTCACATACTATGTAGGACACATGGTAAGGGGAACCTTATTTTTGATTTAATTTTTAAAATTTTTAAATTACAGTTGACATACAGTATTATATTAGTTTCAGATGTACAGCATACTAGTTAGACATTTATATAACTTACAAGGTGATCAAGTGAAAGAATGGGTCAATATTAATGTTTCTGAAGTAGTGAAATATATATTATGATTTAAATTATAAATATAAGTCAAGGTAAAAGTATTCAAGGAAGGAAAAGGGAAAAAAGATTATTTGTGAGATTTTGTGACTAGAGATATCTTATTGCATTTGAGATATCTTACTGCGTTTGAGAACACGAAAGAAAGACTGCGTGTTTTGAGTAGAGATTATACAAGATGATGTTGGAGAAGCCTGCTAGGGGGATTTTATAAACATAGAATGACAAAAATAAAGGGAATGTGAAATTTTAAAGTATTTATTTAATCATTCACTTAATATATGCTGGGTGGTTGTTATGCTCTGTATTTTGGAATTGAAACATAAATAAGGCAAGGCCCATTACCTCAAAGAAATCATGAGCCCAGTTGAAGAAAAATAACAAAATTATACTAAAATAAAATGAATTAATAATGCAGTGAGGAAGGTGTGACATGATACAGGGCATCATTCCCCAAAATTTGTGTATGTATGCCTAGGGATATACAAGGATTCTTCAGAGATCTTATTTCTGCATTTATTCTTTCTTACTAATATTAAACCATATGAGATTACAAATACTTTAAACATCTTCAATTTAAAAAGTG
>NW_011918869.1:0-4754 GCF_000151845.1 Pteropus vampyrus | reverse complement strand
AGTTATTGGAAACATTTAAATATGTTTGAAAAAACAGATATGTGAAGTTTCTTTATCAACTATAAATTTTTTTAAATCTAAGTATGAACCATATATTCCAGGAAAAATTTAGCTCACATATAATATGTGCTATAGCCTGTGAATATAATATACATATTTCAAAAACAGTATGAAAAAATAATGTGAAATATATTCACATTTTAAAATACTGATTATTGAAGTGATAATTTTTATGCATTGGACTAAATAAAGTATACTAGTAAATTAATTTACCTGTTTTTTTTCTTTCTTTTTTTTCTAGTCACTATAAAATTTAGAGTTACCTGTATGGCTCTCATTATACTCCTTTTGAGCAGTACTGATCTAGGCTATGTTCAGAATTACTTGGGGGAGTTTGACTGAGTTCTAAAGAATTTTGGAGGCTTATTTCAATCTAACATCCTTATAATGTTTGATTCCAGAGTACAAGTCTCAGAATGAAAGAATATGTGATATATATTTCCCTCTTAGCAGAATACTTTCCTAGTTTCTCACACTCCTTAAGCATAATTTCCCTGACAAAATCCTAGGCATACAGTGTCCACATTCATTCCATAATACAGATCTCCCTCAACTCTGCGACTGCCCTCCCCCACCCCCACCCTGTTTCCTCATGACCTGCATAGAGCCTTAACCCCCAAATCCCCCTTTTCCAGAAATCTTATCTTTTTTTTCATTCAAGTCCCTAAAAACGCTACTACTGCCCTCTTTCCTTCCTCTTTGTCATTGTACGCACATCTGCTAAGGCTAATTGGCTTCCTTTAGGGTCTCTTAGAGGGAATCAGACATTTTAATCAGCAGAGAGGTTATCATTTCGTCCATCTGGTTCTGAAAACTTTAAGAAGTTTCTATCTCCTTAATGAAAGACATGTCTCTTCACCTTTGTATACACTTACAAAGAGGAAAGAAAACCCATGGGTGCATGCTTCCCTTGCCTTCAATTTGCGGCTGAGAAGAAAATCAGAATTATTATGGAACATGAGTCAAAAAGCTAAACCAAATGGACATATTTATCAGGCAAGTACTGATTTAGAAAGTGTTTTTTGAAGATTAGCATGCAGAGAGGGACAAAGTTTAATGTTAAAAAAATGCTCTACAAATTGAAATGTTATATAACGAATTAAATTTGAAATAGTTTTAATTGGTGTGTACACGTGGAAACAATAGAAGTCCACCAACAAGAAAATATATGTATTCAATCTTGAATGTACCCAGGTATTTTAAGAATTTTTTATATTAGAATTCCAGGCAAGATAATGTTATAGCTCATTAGTAACAGCAAATTTATCCTAAAATTAGTTTCTCTCCTCTTTTTCTTTTCCACAGGCTTAGCAGAAATAAGAACACATTTTTGCAATGCTTTTGTGTAAATATTTATGTTTATGTTATTCTATTTAGAGTAATCCCTCCGTCTTCTGATTTTTAAAAAAATCAAAATGTATAAGTCTAAGATTGCCAGTATTAAAAAAACAAAAAAGAAAAAAATCTTTAGCCTTTCTCTAGGCTGATTACTTAATGCTGTAAGTACCTACATATCTGAATATTACTGCTCAGTTTTGTTTTTTTTTTTCGAATAAAGATAATAGTATCCATCTTGTGGGTTGTTGTGATAATTAAATGATATAATTTGTGTGGCACAGAGACATGCAAATACTGTTATTACTATCATTTCCATTATTATCTAATCATTTTCATCATACTTGCATCCCATTTCATTATCAAATAACAATATTTGTTAGAACAGCTTCCTGCATGTAGTGGAGTTACATCATAAGTACATTTAATCTAGGCAACTGGAACTCTACATTCTCTGGAAAAAAGAGAGAGAGAACCAACAATTTTATTGATCCATTAGTCCCAGTTTATGTGCAACATATAATGTGAGCATCACCGAATATGATTACAGAGTTTGAACATATATCTTTTTTATACAATATGTTCCTATTTCAAGAGTAAAAACTGCTATTGTGATAATTGAATGATAATGGCTTTTGACTTTTTCAGAGTGAAATGTACTTTATAGGCAACTTAAGGAATTTTCAAAATTATTTTTTATAAGTGCAGTATATTGCCTCAAGTGCTAATTTCAGAACCTAATTCTGACATCACATGGGATACTACTAGATTGGTCAAAATCTGCCTCTTGGCAATTTCTCTTCATTAACTGTGAGTCTCGTAGCTTAAAGTCATTAAATCTCTTCCTCTCTTACACAGAAAGGAGAGAGAAGACTGGAAGGGACTTATAGATGCATCTAGTAATGTGTAGCTTTGAAGAGATTCAAAAAGCATTGGCAACTACTGAGGGTTTTGAATACAAAGTATAAATGAAATGATATCTTTTTAAGATACTACATTGATTTTTTTTTTTTTGAATTTTCCTCAAATTTTGTTGCCTCATATCTCTGAATCCAGAGAATCAATTGCCTGTATTGCTTTAGGTGGTACAAAAGAGAATAAAGTCAATGCTCAATTTGGAATTTCAGGTTCAAGTTTTATTTTGTTTTGTTTTGGTTTGGTTTAGAGCGAGATAATATCTACCATGCCAGGTTTTTACAGGAAAAAAAAAAAAAATTAAAAAATTCTAAACGCTAAAGTTTCCTTTCTCTCTCTCTCTCTCTCTCTCTCGATCTCTCTCTCTCTCTCTCTCTCTCTCGATCTCTCTCTCTCTCTCTCTCCCCTCCTCCCCTCCCCTCCCCTGCCCTCCCTTCCCTTCCCTTCCCTTTCCTTTCCTTTTCTTTTCTTTTTTAACAAGAGTGGAACTTGAAATTCAAGGCATAGAGCTTTGCTCTCCTGTTCTTAAAGAAATGTATAATAGAAGGTGCTTCCGTTCAGCTAAAAAATGGAAATAGGAAGATCTTCACCTCTGAGATTAGGATATGAGGGGCTATTAAAAAAAAAAAAAAGGTGATTTAGGTGAAAATGAACCTGCTGCTCAACATCCCTTGGGTGGGGGTTGGTGAAGAGAACCAATATGATAGAAACTCTGATATGGATTATAGATTAAATGCAGGAAAATCAAAGAACATCTAAGCTTCTGCTCTGCTTCTCTCTGCTTCATGCAACATGGTGCTGGAATACTGGCTCAGAGCAGGCAGAGGGTGGGTCCAGATGTGTAGCCTCGGGGCAGCGAGCTCCTGGTCTGCAGCCTATATGTGACATAGAAAAGCCTGGACATTCTAGTATGACTGTGAAGGAAGATGTAGATGGCTAAGAATTAAAAGTAAGCATAACTAAATAAAATTAGGCATAACTGCAACAGGTCACCATGGTTCAGAGTGAGGAAACCACTGCATAGTTGATGGTCCCAAGGAAATGCCACTAAGTCTCAGAGAATCAGCACTGCCAGGGAAAAAGAAATAAAGCAAAGTTTGGAGCCTAACTAGCACAAGGATTATGCTGAGCTGCATGGGGGCAGTCACTCTGCTTTGCGTACCCTGAGGGCACAGACCTCCAGCACCATACTCCACAGACACTTCAGCAAATGTGTGTAGCGAGGACAGAGACCAGGGCCAAGACCTGTCAGTTATTCCCCAATAAGCAGGACTAGCAGAGAATGATATGTGGATCAAAGTTCACTTTTCCTTGTCCTCATGAAATTATATATCCTTAAGTTTTACCCACCTAAGAGCACAAAAGAGGTAAGGAATCCAAAATAATTGAATATTTACCTTTATGAGACTGGATTAACACAAGAGCCTTTTAAACCACAAGAGAAAAAGTCAACGTTCATCGCCACATTTAAAGGTTTTTTGTTTGTTTGAGTATATATACGTATATATGTATATATATTTTTTAAATCAGAGAAATCAAGGTCAATCATAGAATATAATAATTATTATTTTTTCACATCTAGATTGTAGTGTTTAAATTTTAACTTTGCTATATCTATATCTCTGAGTGATGTTGAATCTTCTTCCAGTCTACCATTTGCAAACACCTAGTGTAGAGTGTAGTCTTTTCACTCTCTCTGCTAGCAGTAAGGATTTAGAATATATTAGAAATTCATTATATGAGTCAAATACAATCAAATGTTACTTGGAATGTAGAGTGAGACCTAGGAAATCTTTATATGTGAATCAAAAAATGATAAAGAGAAGCTCATCTCAGAAAAACTGCCATTATTGAACGGTGGTCAATTAGCATGGTTATTTTTACTACCATCCTCCAGGTAGGTATCTAATGAAAGAGTTAAACCTCATGGCTTGTTGCAATAACAGCATGGCAATTAGACATTCCCCCAAACAATGTGCTTTCTTGAGAAGATAATTGACAATGCCACACACTGTGATCATTTATAACCCTGGGGTAGTCTCTTGGAATTTATTTTTAGTTATTTGTCGATATATTTCTCATAATCCACAATATTTTGCTCTTTTCCCCCCCTACAGTCATATCTGACCAACCCACAAAATGAATGTTAAATAAATCATTTTATATTCTTGCCACTTAAAATCTTTTCTACTTTTTTTTTCTTTTTTTTTTTTTGGTAAATCTTCACTTGTTTGCTATTCAGAGTTGCCTTTTATTTTAAGAAGCTAAAGAGGCAAATAGTTTTTAATTGCCCTGCAAATATTTACATCCTATACATCCTGTGATTACAGCAATTACACTTATCAGTTTTCCACCTCCTGCTAAAATAACCACAACATCGTCATGAGGAAATCATGAAGGAAAAAAGAAAATGCTGCAGCACATACATTCGACTTTGAGTATAG
>NW_011918868.1:0-2502 GCF_000151845.1 Pteropus vampyrus | reverse complement strand
GCTTCCCCGGACGCCATGGTGAAGGGAAACGGCTGAGTCACACACAGCTGTGTGGGAATCCAGATGTGGCCAGTAGGGCCCTCCAGCCTCCGCCTCCCGTCTGCAATGTGGTCAGGTGGGGACACCCACTTACAGACGGGTGGGAAGCATTCGGTAAGGCACGGCCAATCCGTTTCACTGCTGTGAGACACAAATCTTGAGAAGTGGCTCTTTTTTTCTTTTTATAAACAAAAAGCAGTTTCAAGCACCTACTCCCGCCCGGCGAGGTATCAGGCACTGAAGGCGAATCATGCGGCTCAGTCTCTACTCTCTTGGAGTTATCGTCACACGCCCGAGGACACTAGAGGGAAAGACAGTGACTCGCTATGAGATGAGACGAAGAGCTGATGCCGTGTACATCTCATGCAGAGCCGCAGGAGGCTGAGCCTGAGTCCCTGGCCTCACTCCCCTGCCCCATCGACAGTGGAAAGAGCTCAACAGAGGACACAGGCTCAGCGGTGGTGGTGAGGACACAGCCCTCGAGACGACCCGCGGGCAGGGGCACGAAGGTGGGAAAGAGACGAAGACGCTGAGCAGGGAAGGCAGGCGGCCAACACGGCCAGAGGGACAGAGGTGACCATCTGAAGCCCGCCCGGCCGCGGGACAGGCGTGTGTGGAGCTGGGGAATGGGCAGGGCACTGACTGGAGTCCGTGACGAGGGGTCTGTGGGACGGCGAGATGTTGCATGCGCTGGAAGCCACGCGGGCTGAGCCCCAGCCCCGCACAGCGGCCCCGAGAGTGGGAACTGGCCACCCGCAAGGAGACGGGGCAGGGGAGGGGCGCAGGGGGAAGATCTGGGGTTGGGGAGCGTCCTCGCCGTTCAGTCCGGTCGGTCCTGCTCACAGGATGGGGTTTAGGGCTGAAACACAGCGGCAGATTCAGATATCTGGGCCCGGAGGGCAGGTGACACTCGACTGAGAGCCAGGGCACGAGTGACAAGCTGGCGAACCACTTCAGGCAGCAGCCAAAGATGGAGGCCTCCAACACAGGAGGAGGATGCTGGCTCTGGGCTGGAGGGCCCCCCTCTCCTGAAAGCTCGGGGTTGCCATGGGTGCCGGCCTCCACCCCGGCAGCAGGGGACGGCGGGAGGATGGCGCCCACTCAGAACACTCGTCCCAGGAAGTTCCAAGTACACGTGGAGAACACGGCTTTCTGACAGATCTAGTCACAGTCCGCCGGTCCCTGCGTCCTAAGTGTCACAGCTCAGTGAACTGTCTCATCTCTTTCATTCTTCAAAACACAGTTATTGAACCTGCCATTAGCAACAGAAAGCAGAGGCCAAGCAAGGACACGATTCATGCGTCACCCTGCCTAACAAAACAGTCCCCAAGGCCTCAGGTGGAGAGCGTTAAAACAGCCCCCGCTCCCACAGTGACTCCGCTGCCGGGAACGAGTGGGGTGCCGGGCCTGGCCACTGCGAACACCTTCTGGGGGAGGAGGAAGGGAAGGGGAGACCCCCAGGTACAGGTGCTGTGGCTCGGGCACGCGCCTCCTGCAGGGGGCCTCTCTGGGCTGCCGTACGAGTACCAGGCAGGGAGGCAGCGCCCAGTCCCTGCAGCCTACAGGACGTGATATGAAGCAGGTGCTGCTCGCTCAGCAGATGCTGTGACAGGTCCAGACACCTGTCTGTGCTGCAAGGCCTAGCATGACCTTCCTGGACTTGGCCACTCTCTCCAGGGGCACGTGCCCAGGCCCATCAGAGCAGCTGGCTGCTGGCTCGCTCACCTGTCAGCAAGACCGAGCCAATGTCAGCAAGGTGGCCGTGGGCTAGACTGGGAACCGTGACCACACCCCGACACCCGGGCGGGCACCGACAGGCCCAGCGACACAGGTGGGAGGCACAGGGCATGTGGGAGGAGCTGGGCGGACGCCATGGGACCCCTCGGCTCCATCCCTTCTGGACTGAGCTACCTTGGGCAGATCACTTCACCTCTCTGAGCCTCCCCTTCTTCCCCCGAATCGAAGGACCAGGGACTCAAGCCCAGGACAGACGAGAAGGGGCCCCGTGTGCAGTGGCTGGGACACACAACGTGTGCTAGGGTGCCTCCCTCCTTTGTCCACACTGGCAGACCCCAACTCGAGGGCTTCTGGACCGTCCTGAGCGACAAGCCCTCCTCCAGCCCTCCTGCCACGCCCCCTTCCCTCGTCTCTCGAGGTCTCGTGAAGAGGACAGAGCAGGCCTGGCGAGGGCACCGAACCGTTTCCCGTGTGAGGCCGACGCTGACAGGCGAAGGCGAAGGCCGGGAGGGGTGAGAAAGGGAAGGAGAGACAGTGGGAGGAAGGGCGGGCACCATGACGATCACCACACAGCCGGTACTGCATCAGGAAGACATGTGGAATCAGCGGGCTACGGGAATTCGTTCATACACCTCGCCTGGGACACGGGGCTGTTAAGCTGGGCGTCAACTATTGCTCATGCCTCGTGTGCGTGAGCACCGCAGCTTGGTCCTCGCCCTTAAGTGT
>NW_011918867.1:0-917 GCF_000151845.1 Pteropus vampyrus | reverse complement strand
TCATTCATCCATCCATCTGCCTACCCACCCATCCACTTATCTGTTCATTTGTCCATCCATCCATCCATCCATCCATCCATCCATCCATCCATCCTTCCTTCCTTCCATCCATCCATCCATCCATCCATCCATCCATCCATCCATCCATCCATCCATCATTCATTCAAAAAATATTAACCAAATATCACTTTGCGCCAGGCACTGTGCTAGACTCTAGAGGTAATTGATGAGTGGGATGCTGTAGTAACAGCTACAACCGCCATTGATTGAATGCTCATTCTTCACTCAGCTCAATTGTATTAGTTCAGACTCTTTGAGAAGTAGATACTAAGATGAGACAGGACCTTCAGGAGGTTTACTGAGGGGGACCATCTAAGGAGAGCAAATAAGGAGGGAGTTAGAGGAGGCTGATAGAGCCGTTAGATCTGATACACCTGTCCCCTGTGAAGGAGACAGGGAAGGAAGGAAGGAAGGAAAGAAGGAGGGAAGGAAAGAAGGAAGGAAGGAAGGAAGGAAGGAAGGAAGGAAGGAAGGAAGGAAGGAAGGAAGGAAGGAAGGAAGGAAGGAAGTTCGGGTCTGAAGGAAGGTTCAGCAAGGCCAATGAGAAGTCCTTGAGCCAAAGCCATCCACCCAAGGAATCCCGTGTCTCACAGGAACACACCTGCCTTAGTGTCCCTGCTGTGCTCAGTTCTTGGCTGGGAGCGGCCCAAGGTAAGTGTGGGCCTCAGTTTGGCCTCGGTGCCACCCCGGTGATGGTTTTCAGAATTGCAGCAGCGGCTGGAACCCCTTTGCTCAAATTACTCCTTTCATAGTCCCTTGGTTCTGCAAGGAAAAATTTTCATAGCTACCCACAAAAATCCTTTTCATTTAAATTTTTCCAAACCAAACCTATGGAAAGAACCCAACTTAAAATTTGA
>NW_011918866.1:0-1644 GCF_000151845.1 Pteropus vampyrus | reverse complement strand
ACCCAGCTTTCAGCAGGGAGACAAGAAAGGCTGGATTTTAGCCACACCAAATGCCCACATGGCTGGGGTCAAGATGGTGGATCTCGGGGTGATATATTTTTTACTGCTTTTACTTTTCTTTACTGTTTGTGTTTCCTTTAATGAACATATATAACATCTGTATATTCTATTGTGTTTACCACCCAAAGTCTGGTTTCCTTCAGCTACCATATATTTGATCCTCTTTACCCACTTCACCCTCCTCCTACCCCCCTATATTTGACCCCCTTTAACCATCTGCCTACCCCCTCCTCCCCCACCCCCTACCCTCTGGTAAACCAGTAGTCTATAGTCCATGTCCATGAGTATATAACATTTTTAATGAAGATGAAAAACCATTGTTGCTAGCAGAATCCAAAAAACGTTCTTTCTGTTCTGAGATCGCCTGGGATGAGAAGGACCCAGGTGGCGAAGCACAGGGAAGGCCTCGGGGAGCAGTCTTCCCTGAGCACGACTGAAGGAGAGGTGGCGGTGAACTCCCATTTAGGGCTCTAATAAGAATGCATGCTTAGCCTGGGTGGCAGAACAGTTGGAGATTTGTTCTTGCTGCAGCCAGCCTTTTCTTTAGTTGTTTTGATAATTGGGGCATCCAGCTTCAGAGTCAAGACCCAAGGGGGGCTTGACTAGAGGCCTGGGTTGCAGGGCCTTGTGCCTGAGCCATGAACCTGCTTCCGAGCCTGCTGCTCACACCTCTGCCTCTGTCCCCAGTTGCCGAGGTCCTGTCCGAGTGCCGCCTCCTTGCCTACATATCACAGGTGCCCACTCAGATGTCCTTCCTTTTCCGCCTCATCAACATTATCCATGTGCAGACGCTGACCCCAGGTGAGAGGCCCTGCAGATGTGCAGTAGGGAAGAGTGTCCCATGAGCCTGACTGCTGCTCTCTCCAGCCCTCATTGAAGCAGAGTATCTCCTTGAGACACATCTCTCTTCTCCTGGGAAACCCTCCCAGCTATTCTGAGGACATTTTCCAACACGGGATCAGTGCCCCATTTTACAGATGGGGCCTGAGGAGGGAGCAGGTCTCTGAGGTCACAGACGGGCAGGTCAGAGTCGGGACTGGCACCGAGTTCTGACTCCCATTCCAGTGTTCTCCCTACCTGCCTGCTTTGCAGGCTTTGAGCTTGGACCTGAGGTTGACTCCACCCTCTTCACTAAATAGCTGTGTAGTTAATATTCTCCAAACTTCACACCTCTCTTTAAAATGGGGGTAATACTAGTACCTCTCAGAGATTTCTTTCGTTGCTTTATCTGACAGACATTTAGTGAGACAAGGCCATGGGCTAGGGATGCAAAGTGAACAAAACGGAGACTCTTCCCTCCTAATGCTCATAGTCTACTGCCAGATGAAAGTTAAAAGGGGAGATAACTGCATCTAATGCATGCACTCAGGGATCGAAGCTTCTGGAAGAAGTGATGGCTGAGTTGATTGGATAAAGAGGTAGACTTTAGAAAGATGATGGTTGATGTTCCTCATATGAGTGGGGGATAGGGACCAGGAATGTGCCGAGGGCAAGATGCTGGCAGTGTGGGCATCGTTCCTTTCCCCAGTCCTCTCTCACGTTTGTGCAGGGGCAGTTAGTGCATGGCTCTTCAGAGTCTGGGCC
>NW_011918865.1:0-3859 GCF_000151845.1 Pteropus vampyrus | reverse complement strand
AATTAAAATAATAAATCAGGGGGGAGTAGCTGGATGGATTCTTTGTGCCTCAGATCATCCAGCTCTGAGCCACCGTGGTGTGTGGTGACACTCCCCGCTCTGCAGGCCGGGCAGCCAAGGGCTGTCCCAAGCTGGCTACAGGTTGGGGTGTACCCAGAGGCACCCCACCAGACCCTCCAGTCTGCCCAGATGGTGGCTGCACCGAGAACCAAGAAGCCACAGAACGCCACCTGCCCTGACACACAAACTCACGCCTGCCCCTCTGGCACCGAGCGGGTCCAGGGTTTACGAAGCAGCATGGCCACCATGCTGGTTCCAGACATCACCCGGGGTAGAGAGCGCTGGTGGCCACAGCTGGGAGAAGGACCGAGCCTTGGGCACAGGGAAGACGGCACAAGTGTGTGGGTTTTGTTTGCTTGTCTCCTGCCCACGGTGCTGGCGCGGGGCCGCAGACCATCAGGGAAGGGCAGTCGAGGTCTCTGGTGTGCTGGGCGGTGAGGACCACAGTGGTGCATCACAGCAGCCCTACTCTGCGCCGGTGGCAGGCCACACAGGAACAAATGCACCCTGCTCTGAGATAACTTTGTTTATGGGAAAGCGGGCCGCGGGCAGATCCGGCTCCTGGCCGCAGTCAGCTCTGGGTTCTGACCAGCATGGTGTCAGGCAAAAGAAAGTATCATTCTCGGAATGCACTGGTTCTTCCGGGGACTTATTCCAGGGGGCCCGGGGAGGGGTTACCCACGTCCCTATGAGGCCGGTGGTCCTACGGGATGGGCAGCGTCACACCCCTCATCTTCCAAATGAGAAGGCCGGAGCACAGAGGGGCTAAACACGGAGCAGCTCGGGCCCAGGGGCGAACTGTTGCGCTCAATCACTGGGGTACATGACACCCAGCAACATCTGCGGAAGTACTTTTAGCAACTGTTACGCACACTTATAAACTTTTAAAAGTGCCCGAATTAATTTAGAGTTGCTTCCCACACATCGTAGTTTTGAAAAGACACATGCTCTTTAAGTCTGTCATGCTGGATACAACAAAGTAACCAGCATCCGCCCCACAGGGAAGGAAACCGCTGTCCGCGGTGCTGACGCCACAAGGCTCTCCGTGTTGCCAGCCACGTTGTCTGCCTTTCTCCATCTGGGCGACTGGCTCACGGGAGCAAATGTCCCAAATGTCCACGCATGGCACCGTCCTCTCTCCTGTGTGAACACTGCCGGGGACTGGGCTACCCAATCTTTGATGGCCGCGTGGGTAGGTGAGCACCTGTTTGGGAAACCACATCGGGTGACGTCAATGGACGAAGAATGCCATGGTTCAGATGCAGGGTGTTGAGGCTTGAGGTGCGTGGGGCCTCGGGGCTCCCAGAGAGGGCCAGCGTGCGCCCGCGAGCTCCACTGTGGAGACTCCGCGAAGCCAGCGACATGTTCCCCTGGTTCCCTGGGGGAGGAAAGAGAAACCCGCCTAGAGAACCACGGGCGACCGCTGCTGCAGGACCAAGCAGTGATGACACCACCTCGTCTCTGTCACCAGGGTCCTGGCTCTTGCTGGTGACACGCACAGGCCCTCCCTTCTCACAGAGCAGACCACCGCACTGCAGCTAGCATCGATGCTGTTTCCCTGCCGAGCTTCTCCTCAGGTCTGCTCAACAGGAAGGGAAGGATTTAGTCTTCAAAGCCACTTAGCACAGCTGGTGACTCGTCGGTCGTGGGAGCATGAGGCTGAGGCCGGCCAGCAGCCAGGAAACCCATCTGGAGGCCCCAGCAGCCCTCTCCATGGGGATGCTGGTCCCCACAGGGACCGCCGCTCTCCGGCAGACCTGTAAGGTGCTGCCGTGTGGTCCTGCTCCCTTGGGAGGCGGGCCGGTGTGAATGCCTCTGACCACCTCTGCACGGTCACCGTGGGGTCCAACATCCTCCACGGTGGCCCATGCTTCTCCATTTGCGAAATGGGGATCGTACTGGTATCTGCCCACGGGGCTGGGCGATGATTTGGTGAGTTGACGTGATAAGTAGAATTGCAGAGGACATTCGATCCATGCTGGCAGTGGCCAAGCACTGTGACCGTGGTGAGTGGAGACCTGCGTACATTGTTCACGACCGGCCTCGAACCGTGTTCTGGGAGCACGTCATGGACCCTTGGGGGTTCCCTGGATGTGATCACTGCGGGGACCAGCACTGACCGATTGTGCGTTTACTGAGCATTTACATTGTGCGGTGTGGGTGGGACGGAAGGCAGACATAGGGGTGACAGTCCAGTCCGAGGTCAGAGGTCACGTAATCACAAAGAGTTGTGAAATGCTCTTCGCCCAGCCTTTCAGCATTAGAAAAAGAGGGGTCTAAGAGGGAGTCTAATTACCCACCTCTGTCCCGAGATCAGCTTGTCATGGGCCCCGTCTGCACGGAACATCAGTACGGGAACAGAAACAGGGCATTGGGAACTAGGCAGAGCCAGTGTGAGGTTCTCGAAAGGGTGGCCTGGACGTGAGACCAGCTGCCCCGGGACAGGGTCCCGGTGCGTGTAACTGAGGGTCCCTCATGATCCGGGACAAGGAGGGGGACAATGTGATCTGAGACCGAAAACCACCGCCGGCCAAATGGAGTGAAAAAGATCCCGCTTCATCATTAACCAATCATCGCAGGCGGCCCTAGTGCGCCATGACCACAGTGTTAGCACGTTTCTTCAGAACTTAATGAAAATGAGTAAGTAAAACGAATCTGCCAAAATTCCAGCTTGAAAACAAAACCGTCCAACGGGCAATTTCTGTGCAGACCCCAACCGACTACGAGAACCATTTTACGGCCACAGCTTGAAATTTGCTTTGAATTACCTTGATAATAATGCGGCCATTCATTTAGCAATGGCGCACCACACAGCGAATGGATCTCGGAGGCCTAATTTCTACAACGCGGCGCTGCGTAGTTACCGCCTAACTAGAGTTAGTGGCGCTCCAGCAGGAGAGAACGGCCCGGTTCGTCTTCTGGTGACTCCGACGCAGGTGGCTGCACATCGGTGCTGTTAGCCGGGCTTTGCTGTCCACCCGGGCAGTCCACAGACAAGTCAGAGGCTCGGCGGCCCCCTCTACCCCGCCATCTGAGTGCACGCGGAGCGTGGCGACGGTGCTAACACACACTCGACTGGGAGGAAGGGTGACATGAGCGAGCGGCGGTTTTGCTCGTGGCGTTTACCTCCGCCCACGCTCTAGGCGACCGTGCCAACAGCCACCACGTTGAGAGACTCGACCGACAGGGCGGAAGCCGGCCGTAGGCGGGTCACAGTCTCAAAAGCACACAGCCTTGGAGTCCGATCTGCTTTTGCACGCGACCCAGTGTCGTCCTGGCAAGTCACACGCCACAGAGCATCTCTTAGACCCAAGGGCGACCGATGATGGCCCGTGAGCTGAGCCGGACCCGCCGTCCGGTTCTGTAAGTGGTTCTGTAGGAAGGATGCTGTCCATTGGACACCCAGCGCCCACCGGCACTTCTACAGGCCAGGGACAGAGCCGACACGGCCACAGGGCTTCAGGCCGCAAACCCTAAACGGTCGCCGCCCCACCCTTTACACGTTTCCCGACCTCCCCCCCCGCCCCCCGCCGAGACCACAGGGCCCTCTGAGCCAGGCCAGCTGGAGGGGGACAGCGCCTCTGCCACCCCAGTGCCCTCACCCTCTGCCTTCGCAGGGCAAGGTCGGACCCGTGTGGCTCTTAGCTTACGGCTCGGATGGCACCTGTTCACCCATGAACGCAACACCCAGAAACACCCAACGGGAAGGTGGCGAGATAAAATTTTCACCAACTCATCAACGGATGACCTTACATTCGGAAAGACCCAGACATAAATTTCTCTTTTTGATTAAATGGAA
>NW_011918864.1:0-1793 GCF_000151845.1 Pteropus vampyrus | reverse complement strand
TTTTTATTGCAAAGGAAAATTTGAGACTGATAAGATTTCAAAATTTGCTTTGTGTTTGTGTGACTGATAATAAAAAGTCAAATGCTTAGAATATCCCAGATGATCAACAAATCTCTTAGAATAGCTGCCAAAAATAGAAATTATCTAGCTGATTTAAGTTAAAAAAAAAAAAAACTCACTGTAAATATTCAAATAATTGAAGTAAATTAGATTTTAGATTGTTGCCTCACTTTTTTGTTTTTATTTTACTACTATAGTGAACAGGGGACTTTTAAATATGGATTGGATACAAAAGAATTATTGTTAATTTTGTTGGGTGTGATAATGATAGTGTGTTTACATAAATGAATGATTTTTAAAGATAAATACTGATACGTTTAGTGCCAAATAATACGATGTCTGAAATTTGCTTCAAATTGCTTCAGTAAAAATTTTTTAAAAAGAGGATAAATGAGGTAAGTGTGGCAAAATGTGGATAGATATTGAATTTGGATGATGCATCAACTAGAACCTACTGCGTGTATGTTTGGAAATTTTAATGATAAGGAGGGGAAGTGAAAAGCAATGCAAATCACATATTCTAAATAAAATTTGTGGATATTGAACAATTAATTTTCATTTTTCATACAGTACTGGTCAGAAACTTATGAGACACTTCTATTCAAACAATTTCAACAGAACATTTGTAAAACCACTACAGTCCGACTTTTATTTGAAAAGCCAGAACCACGAAAGCATAGGGATGGGAGAGCACCAGAGGACTACCCCATTTTATGATACAGTTGATCAGAGAGCAAGCCAGGTCTAAGTAGCCACATTGATTCTATTTTATTACCTATGGTAATTTAGTATTTTAATATAAGCATTATACCCTTGAAAGGTAACCTGTGTGGGTGATAATACATTTTGAGGGAAACAAAAGTAAGTACAAAGACAAAGGAGGAGGAGGAGGAGTTCAGTGTGGGCACATACCATACTCCAGCTGTAGCCTCCCACAAGGTAAATGCTGTCATCAAGCACTGCACAGCCAGGACCACTTCGACCCTCCAAAATGGGAGTTTGGAGAATATTCCATTGGTCACCTTTTGGGTCATAGCATTCCACGAGCATTACATCAAGGTGGGAGAAACCTAAGTGACATATCAGAATGGAATCACAAAAGAATAAACTCTTGGGGTCTCAATTTAAGGCTAGGGTTCCTTTTTAAAAAAAGATGTAGAGCCAAGAAGCAGATCACTGTGTCCTTGAAGACACAAATGTATAAATTTACTGGTGAAATTAGGTGATATGTCAGAAGGGCCTAAAACAAACAAACAAACAAACAAACAAACAAACAAACAAACAATTCAACTCTGGATGTTTCCGATTAATTCAAAGCAAGAATATCTGACTAGATTGGTAAAGAGTCATTGGTTGACTATATGGGGGGTATAGACCTTATTAAAAAATGGCTTATTAAATCCTTTTTAATGCAGAAAGCTACAAAGTTAATATAAAATATATTGATGTAAAGGAATGGTGTATGGATTGAAATGAAGAAGCACCAGTGAAAGAGAAAAAGAATGAAAAAGGAAGAGTTGCAGCAGTAAAGATAATCCTCTTCCATTGAGGAGAGCTCCAAGATGAGCCACAGACTTAGACTAGGAAAATGACATTTTGGATGGAATATGAACTTGGAAATATTTACATAAAAATTATACGTCTCCAGGCTTTATTATATTTAGGGATAAATATGTATTATGTAAAATAGAAAAATGTCTATGTCTAACACATTTTTTAACATGTATCCAATT
>NW_011918863.1:0-1376 GCF_000151845.1 Pteropus vampyrus | reverse complement strand
CATATATGAGCTTTACAGTTTTCATGAGTATATAGGTGAAAGGCATTACTGAAGTGACCCATGAAGGTTTAGTACGTAAGACTCAAACTATATTTTCACTTCCAACTGGGTAAAACTGAGAACTCTACAAAAGATAAAACTGAAGTTTCTTTGGGTCTTATTAAAACATCAGACAAAATTGTGTCTGTGACCCCAACAGAAAGTAGACCACTCGATGTCCAGAAGTTGAATGAGGGAGAGTCATTGCCCATATAAAATTGGAGCTGGGAAGACCTAATGTAGGACATTTGAGAAATCCACAAGTTTTCTATATGAGTAGGGATAATTGAGATGGAACTCAAAAGGAATCATGCCATGTGTCTTTGCACAAAGACATTTTCTATACTTACATCTCTGTCCTTTTTGTTCCATATCTAGAGAGACCAGGAGCAGCCTCATGAAAGGAAAGAAAAACTGCATTAAGTTGGGGAAAAACAGTTAAATTCACTATTGAAGTCCATTTCCTTTCCTCCCACCCTACTACTCAGTGCGGGCTTTCCAGTATAAGCTGAGAGGGGAAAAGTTATTGTTTGGCTATGATTATGACACTGGAGTGATCACTGTAATTGCTTAAATGACCTCATGACTGGAACTCAAATGTCTGGAAATCATTCCATTGATTATGAGATAGTGGAAGAGATTATGGAATTCCATCTAGTGGCAAGGAAAAAAATGTCTCAGGGAGTGAGTTTAAAGCAAAGTTTTATTCTTTATGTGTCAATACAGAGTCCCTACTTGTACTTAGGCCACAGCATCGTGAATTCTTTTTCTCTTAAATGTTTTTACCTGTGTTTAATTTGCTTGTTAGTTTGTCTTCTGACTCCTGCAGAGAATAAGGAAGCTGGACTAAGAGGGAAATACGGAAGAAAAGTAAGGCAACATGCTCAAACTGGAAAGCCCACTCTTGCAGCAACCTGAAAAAAACCCTCAAATTTGACCAAGTAGATCCTTTTCATGATCTAAAGAGAACCTAGTGATTATTTGGAGAAACCACTGTTGATGAAGCTCAGATAAGCAGACTTAAAAACTTCACAAATTTTTGTCATTTGTCTAATCACTTTTTATTGAAATATTACTATGAATACAATTAAATGTATCCCTTTAAAAGTACAGATCAATGAACTTATACACACACACACACACACACACACACACACAAATATTACGACAACCAAGATACAGATCACAGTCATCTGTTACCCTTGTTGATTATCTCTCCCATACCACCCATGACAAAAGTTGCTTTGTGTTACAATAAATAAGATTTGCCTTTTAAAGTGTTACACATAGAAATTGAAAGACATAATACATACCCTTGTCTTCTGTCATTTAGCATG
>NW_011918862.1:0-1292 GCF_000151845.1 Pteropus vampyrus | reverse complement strand
ACAGTCGCGGGCGGCGAGTGGTCCAGTCGGGCGACATCGAGCGCCCTGTCCTTCTCCGCCACTCTCTAGGAGGCGGCATCGGTGCCTGCCTGGCCTGGCATCAGTTTCCCCGACTGCAAACTTCCGGACAGACTCCTAGTTTCCGCGCTCCGTCCGTGGGGGCGGCGGTGGTCTCGGCAAAGGCCAGAGAGAAGCGTTTCGGGCATGAGGTAGGGGGCGCATTCGTGTCCCCAACCCCTCTGGCTGCGCCTGCAGCTGGGCCTCGCCATATTTACAACCTCGCCGTCTGAGGCTCCAGGCCCCAGCCCAGCTCCGGACCCACGCTGGACCCGCAGGGCGCAGGAGAGGCGAAAGCGGGCTGAAGGGGCGGGAGGAGAGCAAGCAGACCCTGGGCGCGCTGGGGTCCCCCATCCCTGCGTGTCTCCCTCCGGATGGGGAAACTGAGGCGCGGACAGCGCGGTGCGGGCCTGAGCTGGGCAGACCAGCCCCCGCGCCCTCCGGGCCTGACCACGACCACCCATGCCCGAGTAGTGGGGCGCACGGAATTCCTTCCGCTGTGACCCGGGGAGGCCCCGCCGCTGGGGGAGGGGAGCAGAACCCGAGGCACCCGGACACACACCCCGCCCCAGCGCCCCGCGCAAACAAGCGCCGTGTTTGCCGATCGCGCGGCGGGCGGCGCGGCCCGGGAGCGGCCAGGACTCCATGGAGCCGCGCGCCGCGGCGGGGGCAACCGAGTCCGGGCGGGCGCGGGGATCGATCTGGCGCAGCTGTCGCCAACACGCCCGCGGGAGCATCCAACCCGCCGGCCCGCGCGACCCAGCGCCCCCCGATCGGGGGCAAGAAGCTCGGACGCCTGGCCCGCCAGGGGCGAAAACCCAGTGTCGCCCGCGCCTCAGGTTCGGTGCCGGCAATGTCCCCGCGGCCGACGTCCAGAGAGTAGAACCTTGGGGGCGCCCTGCGCTCAGCCGCGCCGGGACCCTCGACAGGCCAGAAAATCTTAACACCCTCCCCCCACAAATCTAAGTAGCCCTCTGACCCCGTCCGAACGAAGGCACAGGAGTTGGGCGCCAGGACGCGGCCCACCAAGCGCGCCGGCCAGGATTTGGGCCGTCTGCAGGTTTGGAACTGGAGTTGACAAGGATCTTGGGTTCCAGGGGGACGGGGGCAGGGGGGGGCGGCATTAATAGTCACTATCTATTAAAACTTCACTCTAATAAAAGAAGGGGGTGCGCAGGTCCGGCGGCTTTCATTTCCGTGGGAGACAAATCAAATCAGCCGAGAACCACGGAGCA
>NW_011918861.1:0-1895 GCF_000151845.1 Pteropus vampyrus | reverse complement strand
GAAGTAGCACTTGAACCGAGCCGCAGACTCTCGCTGGTAGCAAATGCCCCAGACAGTACCAGTAACCCCGTGCAGCTTGGAGTATGCGTGCCCGTCTGTGCGTGCGTGGTGTGTGCATGCCCAGTGTGTGTGTGTCCCGTCTGTGTAGCCCGGTGTGTGTGTGCCCATCAGTGCAGCCCGGTGTGTGCGTGCCCCAGTGTTGTAGCCTGGTGTGTGCGTGCCCAGTGTGTGTAGCCTGGTGTGTGCGTGCCCCAGTGTGTGCAGCCTGGTGTGTGCGTGCCCAGTGCGTGCGTGCCCATCAGTGCAGCCCAATGTGTGCGTGCTGGTGTGTGCGTGCCCGTCTGTGCGTGCTGGTGTGTGCGTGCTGGTGTGTGCGTGCCCGTCTGTGCGTGATGGTGTGTGCGTGATGGTGTGTGCGTGCCCGTCTGTGCGTGCTGGTGTGTGCGTGCTGGTGTGTGCGTGCCCGTCTGTGTGTGCCGGTGTGTGTGTGCCACGACGCGGGGGGCCGGCTCTCAGCGCGCAGACACCTCCGGCCCAGGCTTTCAGACGTGTGCTTTGTTCTCGGGGCTGAGGAAGGGCTGTGTGGCGGCTTCGAGGACAGGGACCGTGCGTGCTCGGTCCGGGACGGAGTGCCCGCTGACAGACGCGCCCGTGCCGTCCTCCGGTCTTCAGCCGCGGTCTCGCGTTGCCCGTTCGCGTCTGTGCACCTGTTTCCTGAAGGTTCTAAAACTCACTGTCTTGTTCTTTTTCTTTTTCAGTCAAAGATGACTCAAATCATACGATAGGAGTGGAATTTGGTTCAAAGATAATAAACGTTGGTGGCAAATTTGTGAAGTTGCAGATATGGGACACGGCGGGCCAGGAGCGATTCAGGTAGCTTTTTCTGTCACTTACTGAAAGTATTTGAAAGTTGGATTGGAAATAATCAGTTACGTTCCCTTAATATGTGTAGCTTCCCCCACCTCCTCGCACAGATTCTAGAAACGTCTCCTCTGGAAGGTTTCAGAGAAGCTAAAAGTTCGTTTCTGCGTATGGCATCGATGTGCTGAAGCGCAGTCCCGTGGCCGTGTGCCACTTTAGAGGCTGGCTCGTTCGGGGACTAGCGAGCGAGCCAGGGGACGTGGCCAGGGGACGTGGCCAGGGGACGTGGCATCGCTCGCTCAGCTCCAGGTGCACAGCCAGGTGCCAACAACAGTCTTTCCCCATGTTTTACTTTAAAGAAAGAATTCTTAGAAGTCTCTTTAGGGGCTGCATCCTGCCTCCATCGACCAGAGCGTGTCTTGACCGACAGTCCGCGGTGCATCCTGCTCAGTGCTATGCACCGTGGTCAAAGTCGGTGTCCGGGGCGGTGGCCCCCGGTCACCGCAGACAAGGCTGCTGTCACCCGTACGGTAACTGCCAGAGCAAAGGCAGACGGACGTCCTGGTTATGTTCTTTGAACGCGCACAGAGTCCAAACAGCAGATGCAAAATTCAGTCAGACGAAAGGCGCCTGCACTGCGAGCATTTCGCTGAGTTCAAGCCAGGTGTGTGTGTTCACACGTTAGAGGTGTGTGTGTTAAAGTCAGGTGTATGTGTTCACACGTCAGGTGTATGTGTTCAAGCCAGGTGTGTGTGTGTTCACACGTCAAGGGTGTGTGTGTTAAAGTCAGGGGTGTGTGTTCACACGTCAGGTGTGTGTGTTAAAGTCAGGTATTACGTGTTCACACGTTCGCTAATTGTTGCTTCAGAAATATCGCAGCCATTTCTAGCCATGACAGTGTTTCTGGAAGTGCTGACCAGACGTGGTGGATTTGGTCCACACTTCCACGCCTTCTCCCCAGACGCACCATGAGGACCGTGACATGACTGAAATAGGGGTCACTTAGGAAGGGGGTGGGGAGCGCCTAGTGTGGT